>NC_056740.1:104429187-104431687 GCF_019279795.1 Protopterus annectens | reverse complement strand
ACATATTTGCGGAGTCTGTAGCAAACTTGGCAATCTTGTTGCAACATAATTCCAGTTTGCGAAGTTCGGTAAGGTGAAGATTAGTTAGGATAGGGGAGGCATAAAGAAGGATGGAGAGGAGGTGGGTTCTTGCAGTAGTGGCTTTGATCTGCTTAGTCATGAACTTTTTGCTTCTGTAGAGGAGTCCTAATTTTCTGTTCACCTTTTTGATGGTTTGTGCTATGTGGATATCAAATTTCAGGTGACTATCAATCTCGACTCCTAGTAGTTTTGTGTGTTTGGTTGGTGCGATTTGAATATTATTTTTGGAGTTTATGATGAGGCTATAGTTTAAGTTAGATGATCTACCAGGGGTAAATAAGATTATTTTTGTTTTCTTGGGATTGAGAAGTAGTTTTATATTAGAAAACCAGGTTTCAGCTAGAGTGAAGTTATTTTGGGTAAGGGTATGTAGTTCTATTATGCTGGGGCCAGCACATATTATGGTGGTGTCATCAGCATATTGTACTGCTGAGGCAGTGGGCAGGAAAGAGGAGATGTCATTAGTGAAAAGAGAGAACAACAGTGAGCCAAGGATTGATCCATGAGGGACTCCTATGGATACTGGTAAGAGGGGGGACAGTTTTTCTTGCTGGAGGACTGCTTGTTGGCATTCTGATAGGTAGCTGTTGAACCATAGTATAGTGGAGGAGCATATGTTTAGACTAGATAGAACACTGAGGAGCATATTGTGATTAATCATGTCAAAGGCTTTTGATAAGTCCAGGAAAATGGATGATACTAAAAGACCTTTGTTTCTGTAGTGGTTGACTGTGTTGGTGAAAGTTAGAAAAGCGGTGGTCGTACTATGGGAGGGTCTAAAGCCATGTTGGGAATTGGATAGTAGTTTGTTTTGTTGGAGATACTGCATTAGTTGCAAGTGAACAACTCTTTCTAAAATGTTTGATAAGGGTGATAGTATGGCTAAAGGGCGATAGTTGGTCAGCTCTAAGGAGTTGCCTCCTTTGTGCAGAGGAACAATTTGGGATGTTTTCCAGAGGGTAGGTACTTTGTGTTCTGAAATTGACCTATTTATGAGAATTGACACTGGATATGATATGGCCTCTGCTGATATTTGAAGGAAATCTGCATGAAGTTTATCGGCTGCTAGTGTGGTTGGTTTTAGCTTCTTAAGGAGGTTTGAAATCATGTAAGTGGACACTGGCTGCAGGGAAAAGCTAGAGGTGTTATTTTTTGCATTACTGTCAGTTGTCGTGTTGGAGTGCCATTGTTTTTTTGGGTATTAGCTAGATTTTGTACTGTTTCTGTAAAGAATTTATTAAATTGTGTAGGGATATTGTCTTGGTTGTTTGGCAACACAAGGGTAGGGGTGGACGCTTTCCCAGGGTGAAGTAATCTATTTATGAAGGCCCAGAATTTTTGGGGGTTATGGGTATATTTATCTTGTAGGTTTTTATAGTAGTTGGACTTGTCAAGTTTAGTTAGCCTCTTGGCTTTATTACGTAGTTCTATGTACTTTTGCCTTAGAGTAGTATTTTTATCTTTGTGATATGCTCTCCAGATTTTGTCCCTTTCTTTCATTGTATTTTTTGTATCTTTGATAAGCCATGGGGCATGGTAGGTTTTGGCCTAATAGTTCTGGAGGGTGCATGATAGTCTAGGATTAGCAGGAAGGTTGAATTAAAATACTGTATTGCTTCATTGAGAGTTAGCCGCTTGAGGGGGAACTAATTGCAACAACTTAGTGCCTTATTAAAGTCATAGGCTATGAAGTTTCTTATATTTTGTATTACTCTGAGGATAGGTAGGTTGGGCAGATGGTGGGTTCTGTTCCTGATTAGGTAGGTAGGTTGATGGTCACTAAGACTGTCAGGGAATCAGCTTGATTGTTGTACAAGAGTGGGGTGGGATACCAGAATCCAATCCAAAATGGACTAACGTTTGGTTGTTTTGTCAGTCCTAGTGGGTGTAGTTATTATTTCGGTGAACCCATGGAGGTTGATGTGATTTGAGGTATAGTGGTTGGAGCAGTTGACCCAGTCTAGGTTAAAGTCACCTAGTAGTATGGTGTCATAAGGGAGGGAGTGTGAGAACCAATTTAACATGCTTTCCATTATAGGAATGTTATTACCTGGTGGGAGGTAGGCACCTGCAATGATTATTTGTTTGTTGGTGTTTAGTTTAAATTTGGCAAGGATAAGTTCTATCTCATTGATTTCTTCATTATTATAATCAACTAGTTCTAGGGTGAGGTGATTTCAAAATAGAATTGCTACACCTCCACCCTTTTTCCCTGTTCTGTCTCTACGTACAATATAATAACCTGGGACTATGATCTCATTATTGTGGTGATCAGGTTTGAGCCATGTTTCTGTTAATACCACTATGTCAGGTTTATACAATGCTAATAAGGCATGCAGGTCATGAATTTTGTTCAGTAAACTTCTTACGTTTATATTTAGAAAGAGGAGAAATTATTTGGGTTTGTAGAAGGGGGGAT
>NC_056740.1:104399187-104424187 GCF_019279795.1 Protopterus annectens | reverse complement strand
CCAATATGCAGTGTACTACCCACATATTGGCTGTTGCCTAGGCATGTGTGTGTGTGTGTGTGTGTGTGTGTGTGTGTGTGTGTGTGTGTATGAGACTTGGGTTGAGAGTGTGCTCTGGGTAATACTGGGGATGCTAACTGTGATTGCCTGGCCTTGATGTCACATGTATGGGTATATCTTTGCACCCCAGCCTCTCAGCTATTTCACATCTGTTATCCCTGTACAGTGGAGATTGTGATATATAGTAGGGCCACCATATAAGAAATATGCAAAACCCAGTCCACATAGGCCACAGGTGTCCCACACTCACAACCACCTCCACACAGGATATGTGTTACAAACACACACACCTGTCATGTCTGGGAGTAGAACTCCTACCTAATTGGCTTATTACACTGCAGCACTACGTAGTTATAGTACATGCCATGGAGATTACTGGAGTACTCCTTCCCCAAAGGTGTATTTCACAATGAATGACAGCAGCAGGATTGCCAAAGTAGGCCATTTGAAATGTACTGTGTGTGACTAGCCTACAATGCATTGCTCCCTACACAGACAGTGACACACACACACAAAACATTCACAACCAACATGTGTGGGTAAAGAACCCCTAACAGAGGTCTATATCACACTACAGCATTAAACAGCTATAGGACGCACCATGGGGATTACTAGAGAACTCCTTCCCTAATGGTATATTTCACAATGAATGACATCATCAGGATTGCCAAAGTATGCCATTTGAAATGTTCTGTGTCTGACTAGCCTAAAATGCATAGCTCCCTACACAGACATTGAAACACACACAAAACATCCAGAACTGCCATGGGTGGGGATGGAAACCTACCACAGCTTTACATCACACAACAGCAGTACACAGTTACAGGATGCGCTACAGAGATTACTGGGCTACACCCTTCCCAGAGGTGTATTTCTAGGTGGATGACATTAGCAGCCTTGCCAAAGCTGAGCATATGAATTGTAAGGAGTGTGAGTACCCTAAAAAGCATTGCTCTCTACACAGCCAGAGACAGACAGAAACACACACAAATGCACACACACACTCACACAGTTGCCAAGTCTGGGGTTAGAACTCCTACTTAACTACTTTATCACACAAAAGCAGTACACAGTTACAGGACGCGCTATGGAGATTACTGGGCTACAGCCTTCCCAGAGGTATATTTCTAGGTGGATGACATCAGCAGCCTTACCAAAGTTGAGTATATGAATTGCAAGGAGTGTGAGTACCCTAAAAAACATTGTTCTCTACACAGTCAGACAGACACGCACACAAACACACTCACACACACAGTTGCCAAGTCTGGGGTTAGAACTCTTATCAAACTAGTTTTTCACACTACAGCAGTATGCAGTTATGGGACACACCATGGAGATTACTAGGCTACAATTATCCTAAAGGTGTATTTCACATTGGATGACCTCAGCAGGCTTGCCATTTTTAGGGCTATGGGGAGGGCAGTGTGTGCATGGGCCATAACCCATTCATCTAGGGGGTTGACATGCCACATGCGGGCACACACGGGGTCATATGTCACAGGTACATGTACACAGCTGCAAGATGACTACTTCCTTGTACAGTCATGTTGCACAGCTGGCACGTGCACCACATAGTCTGTAATGCTGACAGATACTGGTGGCTAGTATCTGCAGTGAGTGACATCTGCACCTCTTTTGTTTGGAGCCCTTTGGCTGTGTGGGACAGGTCTGGATGGCTCCTTGTCACAGTCACCCTCTTCCACACATCGATGTACGTCTACCTTTGGCTTACTATATTGTGTTGTCCTGACATATATGAATGCATTCCTACCCACTGTGTGTGCAAGGCATGAATGGTGCATACTGACGAGTGTCTACACTAACAACTGCAACTGCCAGATATGTCTGGTCTACTGGTGTTTGCAGTCATGGCCTTCATGTGTTTTAGTGTGTGAGCATGGCCAGTATGACCTTTCAGTATGTTGTTGACTGACATTGCCTTCATTTCTCTAAGTGTGTGAGCATGCCCAATATGGCCATCTGTATTGAATGTGTGGATCATGTCCAGGTGGTTTGTGCTGCAGTGCTGACCTTTGTGTTGTACACCGACAGGTAGCATGCTGTCTCTTCAGGGTATCCATTGATCATTTGGCTTTGACTATTACTATATTTCTGAATAGCGGGGGGGGGCACATCTGACTGTTTCTACATTTCTACACAGGGGTGGGGGGGCACACCTGACTGTTATTACATTACTATGTAGGATGGGGGGGCACACCTGACTATTTCTACATTTTTACATAGGGTGGGGGGGGCACACCTGACTGTTATTACATTATTATGTAGGATGTGGGAGGCACACGTGACACTTGTACACATTTGCTATGACTGTACTGGTATGTGAGGTGCTCCATTTTATTCTGTATTGCTAACTATCATGCTGACTAGAGGCATACCAGTACTACAGATTGTGGCTTTGGTTGCCCTACATATTATTGTCTGACTTCCTACCCTTCAGAACTAACATCCCTCTGCCTGCCCTGCTGTGGTCTGTCTGTGTAGGCCCGGGGGGGAGGATAACCATAGCCATTATTCTGCGGCCATGGCACAGGCTCTGTTTGGGTTTGTCTACATCTGTCCTGTTTGCTGAGACTGTTGTTTATTGTATTTATTTTATTTTATTTTACATTTATTAACCAGGAAAGTCTGACTGGATACAGGTCCATTTTCAGCAGAGGCCTGGGCAGAAAGCTCCAAGTGTACTTAACTACATTACTAATTACTAGTATATTTACAGTGAAAAAGTATTACAGTAAAATTACAAAAATGGAAATTTTAAAATATATACAGATAGAGACGATTTCAAGTCACATATTCATTTTAACAATATATATAGGCAGGTAAATTGTAAGTCACATACACACAGGATAAGTTGCTAGTTAGTTATCTAAGATAGAAAATAGTGACATTTTTTTATTTCTCATGCTTTCCATAGGATAGAGTTTTACAAAATTGTAAGTGGTTAGTGGCTCACTGACATACGCTTGTGAGGCTCACCTTTACAGATTCTGTCAGTTTGGGGTTAGTACAGGGACAAAGCCAATGCATTTGCAGGCATTTCTTAAGAGATGTTTTGAATTGGGGTAAAGAGGGGTCATTGGTAAGTTCTGCAGGAAGAAGGTTCCAGTTTTTTTTTCGACAGAGTTAGAGAATAGTGATGTACCTGCTGAATTCTTGGTTCTAACAGCCTGCACTAGTACTTTGTTGGAAGAGCGAAGAGTCTTTAGATTACTGTAGGGGGTGATAATGTTTATCAGTACTGGTACACTGTCTGGGTTGTAGAGAATTTTATGAATAGTTATTAGTTGGGAATATTGCAGTTGGCTGGGTAATTCTAGCCAGCCTAATGATTGGAGGTAAACACAGTGATGTGTTCTAAAAGCTGACCTGTGGCAAATCTTGCAATATTATTATAGCAGATATTCAATTTATTGAGATTTGATTTGGATAGGTTAGCAAAGATGGTTTCAGTTTTTTCAGTAAGAACTTAATGAAAGATGTTGGCACTGGTTGAAGCTTGAAGTGGATTCTATTATCGGGTGTGAGTTTGGTGGTAGTTAGGGTATTTTGATATAGTTTGTTGGCTAGGGATTGCACTGTTTCAGTTAAGAAAGTATTAAAGGTATTGGCAATATATTTAGGAGGTTGTTGGAGTGTAGTTAGGGGGGTAGGGGTATTTGACTGACCTGGGTAGAGTAGTTTATTAATACCTGACAAGAATTTCTGTGGCTGGTTTTGGTGTTTTTGTTGTAGACTGCAATAGTATTTCTTTTTATCTAATATAATAGCCTTCTTAGTATTATTCCTCCACTGTTTATATAAGAGGTGGCTTTTGGGGATTTAGTGGTTCTCCAGTTGGATTACACTTTATTTCTAATAATCTTTTGTCTTGTATCCTTGGATAGCCATGGTGCCACTTTGTTATTGGTTCTAATAGTACATTTGGGAGCATGGTTGTCAAGGATAGCAAAAAATGTAGATTTAAAGTATGAGACTGCTTTATCTAGAGGAAGTAGTGTTAGGTTGGACCAGTTACATGAGTTAAGCTCATTCAGGAAATTAGTCTAAATGAAGTTCTTAGTATTTCTAATGGTTTTAAAGGTTGATTGATGAGGGAAGTAATTTATTTTTCTAATTATATAGGTGAGGTAGTGATCATTAAAATCTTCAGGTAGGATGCTTGCTTGGTATAGCTGGGGTGGATTGTTTATTATATCCAGTCAAGGATACTTTCCTTATTGTTGGGCTTATTAATTCTGGTAGGTGATGAGATTAACTGAGAGAAGCCATGCAGATTTATATGGGTTGAGGGGAAGTCTGCAGTGCAAGTATACCAATCGATATTAACATCTCTGAGAATAATAGTTTCCTGGGGGCAGTTAGTGGATAGCCATTGGAGGATACTCTCCAAGGTATTTATGTTGTTACCTGGGGGAATATAGATACAAACAATGTTTATAGATTTGTGTTTGTTGATTTGAACTTTTGTGATGAGTATTTCTGCATTGTTAGTGATCTGGGTATTTGGCTTTCTAATTTTGGATACCTCAAGAGTGGGTTTATATAAGATGGCTACCCCCCCCCTCCTTTTTTGGAGATACGATCAAGATGCACTGTATTGTATCCTGGGGGTAGAACTTCATTACCAGTGGTAGTTGGTTTGAGCCAGGTTTCAGAAAGGCATAAAACATCAGGGGAGTGGATATCAAGGAAGGCATGTAAGAAGTGAATTTTCTTCTTTATACTTGTAATGTTTAGATGGCAAACTGAGAATGAGTTGGTGGTATTATTTGAGTTCCATAGGTAAGTAAGGTTGTTATTTGTGGGATTCGTAGTAACAAGTGAGGTTGGGCCTGGGTTAGGGTGGATGGCACCATCTACTATGAGGTTAGGTAGCAGTCTAGCAATAAGTTTCTGGAGTTACCGTCCTGACTGGCATGTGTGGGTCATATGGACACACATGTCTCTCAGCACATTTCCTGCAGTGGGTTTTGTTACCCTGTGTAGTACTGGCTACTATGTTGACTGCAGTATGTGTTACAGATGTCATGGTGCCACTATGGGTGTCTACTGTCTGCTGCCATAACATTCAGCCACCCAATTCCCTTGCATGTTCACATTCATACCATAGCTACAGGTAACAACACATTCTACTCCATTTGGCAACTTGTAGGTTTATTTACTTACCTTGAGGGTGTGTCAGACTTGCAGATGGTGCTGGAGGGCTGCCTATGTCAGATGCACATAGTACACTCCCTATACATGGTTGAGCACAGGTAGTGTCATGTTTGGCGAGTCAGAGAGAGGTGTCATTCCCTGGGTCCCTACTGTGTCAGTGCATGTGCTATGCGTTGCCTCTTTGCCAAGGCCAGGGCATACCGGGCACGCTTCCTTTGGCCTACTGGGGCAGGCTCAGATTGTTCCTCCTCCAGGTCACTCTGTACCTGTGCAGGCCTTGCAACTGATGGTGGGCTGTGTGGCTCTGCCACATGCTGTTCCTGCTACAGCTGTTTCCACAGGATCATATTGTGTAGCATAGCACATACCATAGCAATTTGGGTACATGTAGCTGGTGAATACTGCAAGGCTCCACCGGATGTGTCCAGACACTGGAATCATGACCTGAGCATCCCAAACACACGCTCTATTATATGTCTGGCCTGTGCGTGTGCCTCATTATGGCGTTGTTGTTCAGGTTTGTGTGCATTTCTGGTGGGTGTCATCAGCCATGGCTCCAATGTGTACCCAGCATGCCCCCCTAGGCGACCATAGGGGATGTCCCCATTGGCAAATCTCTGGTACAGCTGCGTCAGATCCGATATGTGGGAATCATTATAGCTTCCAGGGCAGCTAGCACACACATTCATTATAATGCCCTGGGCATCACATATGACCTGGCAGTTGATGGAGGGTATGCCCCTATGGTTGATGTAGGCCCTACCCTGCTCACCAGGTGGTGCTTTGATGCATATGTGCGTGCAGTCTATAGCACCCACTACCCCAGGGTATTCTCCTATTTGGTGGAAGAGACGCATATTGCTGGTCAACACCTCACGAGTGTTGAGGAAATATACATGCTCACTGGCCTGTGCTGACATGGCATCCAGGAACTGGTGGTAGACTCTGGATGCTGATGCCTGTGAGATCCCCATGATATCCCCAGTTGTGCTTTGGGAGGTACCTGTGGCTAGTATACCTAGGCCTACACATACCTTGGTATCCACTGGGATGTGTTCCCCCTCGGTCAGTTTGGTGTGTCCGGCACAGCTCAACAATTTGCTGTAGGAGGTCTCTGTCCACCCTATAGCGCTCCACTACATCCAGCTCATGTAGCCCCTGGTAGGTTACCCTGGGTCTGTACACTCTTCTCCGCCTCCTAACTGTGGGTTGTTCAGCAGCATTTACATCCTCACCACCCTCAGCCTCTTGCACATGTTGTTCTATGTTGCCTGCTGCAGCCCTTCTCATTTTGTTGGCTTGTTTGTTAAAAGTTCCCCACTTGAATACACCGGTGGTGTTGAGTGTGGAAAAAAACAGAGGGGAAGGTGTTTGCTTAGTTTATGGTAGTGTTCTCGGCTGGGCTAGTCTGATGCCTGTGTAATTGGCTGATTCTGATACATTTCACCTGCCAGCTATGCTAGTTCTCCTTGAATACCTTCCTACTGCTGTTTCCCCTTCTCATTGCCTCCCTGTTTAAGCCAGTGTTCGCGCCACGCAGACTGCTCAATTGTGCATACTGCTGCTATTTCCTGGTTTAACTTCTTTTTTCTTCCTGTAAAACCCAGTGCACGGGGCACACACCCGCTTACACTTTGTAAAGAGTACTAGGCAGGTTTAGTCACACCCCCTAGCTTAGCTGTGCTAAGCTAGGAGCAAACCCAAGCCACAGGCCACCAATCCGCTTACAGTATGCCTGACACACACCTCCATGATGTCACCTACCTCCTAGGCTTGCCCCCAGCTATTCATACTCTTACACTGTTGGGACCTGACTCACATGCTGAGGAAAACTGGGATTCACTTTCCTTCCCCTCATTTGCATAGAATTGCCTGCTAATGCATAGTTACATGTGTCACAGTGAGCCTCCCCCCTTAACAACCACTACTCACTGGCCAGGTTATCTTCTGCCTGCCACTGACTTGCATGACAGAATGCTTATTTTAGGTTTATTTTCTTACCCCCCCCCCCATCCCATTTGTGCTCCGCTGCCCTATGCTTAAACAGCCGAGATGGGCTAAAAAAAATAAAAGTTGATTTTTTTATTTTTTGTATTGTTTGCAATGCCAGTGTCCTTATACTTGGCCATTGGCATGCTTCCTCAATGATATGCAGCCTTTATTTGGAGCTGTCATAGCTCCGTTTTGGATTTTGCAGAAATGTACTCGGTTACTAACCGAGTACATTTCTGCAGATAGCACAAGTCTTGCACAGACAGTTGCAAGCTTCCTGGATTGCAAAACCACCTAATTTGCATGGATTTCACCTGCAAATGGGGTGATTTGCATACCAGGGCTTGGTCCGTGCAAGATTAGTGCAGGAGCACTCGTGCGCGCCCCTGCAGGCTGTTCCTGGATCGCACGGCAGACATATTGCCTGCGTGAGCTCCTGCACCAATCTTGCACTCCGTGTGAGCTTTTGAAAATCCGGGGGCTACTGCTATCCATGGCAGAAAATTAGCTTTTATGCAAAGATGTTTCAAATTGTTCAATAAAAGCATGTCTTTGTTTTAACTAAATTTATAATATACTTGTAAACAGTGACAAAAAAGACTTTGAAACAACACTGGCTACATTCTTAAGTTTAACAAATATATAAAACAGTAGAAAGATTAGGCTTTCATGTATGCATAAACTGCTACAGCAACCATAATGCCATTAAAAGTAAATCCATATTAAATTAGACAGCTCATGGATGAAATGAATTACAGATACATAAATCGATGCAAGTTGCAAAGATACTTTAAACATCATTCATTTTGTTTGATTCTTTAGGTGACTTCAGTAATTTTGCAGACAGTAACACAAAAGTTATTAACGCAGAAATATTTAAAGCTGAAGAAACATACCTTTCACTGTCAAGTCTGAATACCACCAGCTGCACAGGTTGAATTCTAATAAAAATCTGAAGTAAAAAGAATACACATTTAAACATTAATAAATTAATAAATATGTATGAAAGTTTAGGCAAACATCTTTCTCATGAACATGTATTTCCTTTTAACAATATATAGCTTCCTGATTAAATGAATGACATTGACAATGTAAATGTTTTGATTGTGAGTTTAAACTTTCTAAACTCTCAATACTAAATGAAAGCTACTAAGTGCAGAACTGTGACTGAAAATTCTTATTTTCTGTGCCTCACTACAATGCAGTACAAATCCAGCAATAAAATGCAGAAGCCTTCATTTGCCTTATAAAAAAAGAATGTTAAGTTTATACTAAAATCAAGATTAAGTATATCTTCCCTATAACTTTTAATAAGCTGGAAAAGAACTGCAAAATCTTGGATTACACTAGAAAAGAATTTGGCAGGCATTTTTCTTAAACCTTTCTGGTTTGTACTACAGCATTAATAATAAATGTAGTTTATCTGTGAACATAAACTTTATTTTAACTATAATGACATATTTTGTAAGGTTTGTAATATTAACATTAAGCAAGGAAATAGTCAAAAACTAAAGCAAGTGTTTTAATTTTTGGAATATGTTTTTATAAATGTGTGAGGCATCTTGTTGATTTTCAAATTTTAGTTTAGCTTTTATAATATTTATGTTTTGTAGATTAAAAACTAGGAAAGTAAACCATTGTTCTGCATTGTTGTTTGCTCTCATGTAGGAAGAACACAAAAAAACATGTGTTCCTTGTATGATGGATTGTATGCAGATGCAAGTATGCATTAGATAAAATAAACAAAATACTTGAAACTGTAAAAGCCACATAATACATGATATGAAAATGTGTAAGGTAATGATGAAACACTCATCTTAAGTATCCTGTTAACATCAGCCCACCCAAGCAGTAAAACCCAAGCTGAGTTTTATACTGATCTAAACAATAGGCCAAATGAATGAAACATGGGTTTATAATAAGCTGCTAGGTGATTGTTATGTCTGGGGTGTGTATAAAGAACTGGAAATGCTTAACATTTAGGAAAAAAAAGATATATTTTAAAGGCTCCAAAGCATTTGGCTGTTTAGGAGGCTTTAATCTCTCTGAAAACACATCTGTAATCTTATAAAATATATTTGCTTTTTAAAATTTACCAAATGTAAAGACAGTAAAAACAAACAGCAGAAAAATAAAAATGGCAAATGTTAGTAAAAATTACTTACAAGAATATTTCAGCCATAATTCCTTTAACTGCAGCAAACACAGCATAATAAGGCTGTGGAAAAAGGAGTTCTTTAGTAAACAAGACAAAGATCCATTTTCAGAAAATAGTTCATGTGCAGTGACATCCAAAACAGAACATATCGATAGCATTAAGAAGTGACATTTTTCTAGAGCTAATATCATTAATAGTGGACATTTACTTTCACCAATATGCTATTTGTTTAGTTTATTTACAAACAGTGCATCATTAATAACATAATTGACATGCAATACAGTATAAATAAAGACCGCAGATGAACAAAACTAAAATATATATCTTTTATTTTGACAAAAAAAATCATGTTAACTGACAATATATTTGAACTTAGCATCTTCTCACATAAAGGGAGAATTATACGGAGTTTGACATAATGAAGGAACATGAAAAAGTCATACTGCTTAATAAATCAGAACATTTGCTTAACTTTAAGTGAAGTGTTTGGTTTCCAATGTAGTGTAACAGGCTTCTAACATGTTTAGACACTCAGTAAATGTAGCAAAGATAATTCCAAGAACTGTATGAGTGTGTGTGTGTGTGTGTGTGTGTGTGTGTGTGTGTGTTTGGGTTAGTGTGTGCATGCGTGCATATGTGTGTGTGTGTGTGTGTGTGTGTGTGTATAGGACACACACACACACACACACACACACACACACACACACACACACATGTACCCACACTCATATGTATATATATCTATATATATATGGGTCCACGACAGATGAACACAACACCGGATCACCGACGACCACATCGCAGAGATGACATTGCTGACAGCAGACATCCCCAACAATGGTAAGTAGTGCAGAATGGTAGTTAGTCCCATTCCTTCACTGTAGTGCGATCTCGGAGTTGGTATATTTAAGTAGGGGGTGCAGGGGGGCTTGCCCCCCTCGCTATACACATTTAAGGTGTTTTTCGTGTGTATTACGGGAACGGAAATGTGTTCCATTCCGTATTACCTTGACCTACTGCTATCGGGGATGTCTGCTGTCAGCGATGTTGTCTCGGCGATCCGACGTTTCGTTCATCTGTCATGGATATATATATATATATATATATATATATATATATATATATATATATTTATATATATATATACACACACACACACACACACACACACACACATGTATATCTATATCTATATATATATATCTATATTTATTCATACATACACACACACACACACATATATATATATATATATATATATATATATATATATATATGTATAGATATAGATATACATTTTAAGAGAGAGAGGCACACACAAAACAAGCAGATTGCATATGTAATAATAGTCAGACAGAGAGAAAGACAGAGCGAAAGAGTCGTAGATATCGATATACATATAGATTTACATGGTCTACTTCATGATGTCGAAAGCCGACAATATCGAAGCTGATATTGTTGGCACCACAACATCGAAAGCGCAGAACATCTTGCAGGTAAACGGAAATCTCCATAGGGAATGATTTCCATTTACCTCAATGTACTGTGGTCTCGGATTTAGAATATTTAAGTAGGGGGGGTGTGGGGGTGCAGCCCCCCACGTGGGGGGTGCAGGGGGGCTTGTCCCCCTGCCTATGCTAGTTAGTTTTTATTTTTGTTTGCTTTTTATTTTTTTTTTTTTAGCGTTATTTGATGTTTTACTACATCAATCAGTAGAGGTCGACCTTTAGTGATTTGATGTAAGATTTCGATAACGTGATATACATATATCACAAGACTCATAAACATAGCATAGAATCATAAAACAGAGGACTACAGTTTGTCCAGAAAGCATGATACATAAAGGAATTGTACAGTATTTATGCCCCATTTATACATCCACACACATGATTTTGAAGTATACAGCATCCCAGACTTCTCACTGCATGGTGCATTCGAGCTGAAATGAAGTAATCTATATATTATGTAGAAAACTACACAAATAGTGCCTTCCAAACCAAGTCCTGGAGGTGAAACCTCTGTGAAAAACCTCAGCAGTCTAAAAACTCATGGTTTATGGGAAAAAAACTAACAGTATCCTTATTGAATTATCACATGCTTCACAAGAATATAGTGGTAGAAAGATCCTTTGCAGTATCACACAACAGAAAGGCAGTTAAAAATGAAAACAGGACTGTCAAAACTGCTTCATGTCTGAAGACATATCTTTTTTCATAAATAGTACTTTACAGGCAGATGAGGCCTGCTCAGATAATGTATCATCTGCCAGTAAAGCACTATTTACAAATACAGAGATGAGTTCCTCCCTTCGAAAGGCAGGATATCTGTGTTGTCACTTATCTTTAAGAGGTGGCATATATTTATACTCTCATTTAAACCTAGTGGACAATATGCAAATAAACATACTTGCCGTTCTACTTCTCTCATTTCTATAAATTTCACGGTTAGAAATGAGGAAGACAATTGCGTTCAGAATTCCTACCCTTCAGAGACTTCATGCTAATGCAACACTGGGCCAGTTATGTATAAGTTTGTCAGACGGATAAGTTTATAAGAGCACTCTTTAAAAAAAAAAAATCCCTAGTGGGTATTTGCCTCACGTTTAGTTGAGGGCTATGGGTTTATCAAGGGAGGGTTGAGACTACATGTTTTCATGGACTATGAGTTGCCTGTGAAGAATGCTGTTTAGGTGCACATGTGTGGTGCAGTTCTATTGGCCGTGGGGGAGGGTTATGCCAGGCATACCTCTCCATTTTCCAGAGTGAGATGTTTTGGGTCAAGTAGTTATAGGGCTTTGAATGCGACAAGGAAAAGGGATTTATGAGGGCATTCAAAGAGTTGGTAGGTTGTCTTCAAAGTTGTTTTATGTAACTCAGATAAAGAAAAAATAACACTCAGCTACTGTAATTCCCAAAGAATAGCAGGTTGTAGATGCCCCAAAAACTCGAAGCTCGAATATCAATGTACACAAATTTTATTACAGATTAGAGCCACACACAAAATGCTCAGTTGCTGGTATGGTTAAGCGCTTTCATCTGTCACAACACAGATTTCATCAGAACCAATAAGCTCCTACAGTCCATTCATTTTATAACATTTTTGGCGCCAAAATCATTCAATCAATGATTTTCAATTAAAAATAACAAGTTAAAAATACTGGTACTATACATTTTTTAAAACAAAAATATATATCAATATTTTAAAACCATCCTTTATGCCTGTTGTTGTAAACTATACTGTAGTCTATTATAAACATAAATATTGTAAACTGTGTTCTTAAAAATGAGAATCATAAAATTATGTAACATGTTTAGTATTTGCTACCATCTTCTTCATTACAAATTTTTTCCAAACATCATGTAACATTGGTTAGTGTACATATGCCTTACAAATGCACTGAGTATATGAACACTTGTAATGAATAAATGCTTGTTAGACTTAATCTTGACAAGAGCAAAAAATAACATTGAACTTCCATGTCTGTAGAATAACCTGTATGTGTGTGTATACCCTTATATTTGTACAATAACCCCATATGTACTGTATATACAACTTGGAATGTATGTATAAATTATACACTTTTCCAATTGCTTGTAAATTCAAAATTGTAATAACTTCTGGTAGGCATGGACTCCTTTGTTCTAAAATATTAGTTCAAAGCTAAAAAAGGTTTTAAACTGATATAATCATTTATGCCAGGAGGTGTAGTTGCATCTGTACATATTTGCCATTTGCTCTCTACCCAGGCCAGGTAGGTCTTCCAATTTCCACCTCTATCACTAATCTCTACCTGGTCTATAATGGCAAATTTAAAATTGTGATCTGTCCCCTTATCTAAAATATGCTTACATAATGCATTTTTTGAATCTCCCTTTTTTATCCTGTACATATGCTCGTATATACGAGTCTTTAACTTCCTCTCGGTTTTGCCTATATAAAAGGCCGAGCATTTCGTACAGGTAGCTATATAAACAATACGTTGTGAGTTACAATTCCCATTTTTGCATGTTACCATGGTATTAATAATATTTTGTAACCTAATTTTTTGTATGGTGTTAATATAAATGCATTGTTTACAGGTGCCACATCTGGTGGTACCCTTCTTTCTCTTTACACTTGTTCCTTTTGTTCCATATTCCAGTAATCTTTTTATATTACTTCCTGTTTTGTAAACTGTACAAATCTCTGTTCCTACTATGTGTCCAATGGGGCCAGATGTAGTAATTAACGACCAGTGTTTTTTAAGAATTTCAGTTATTAGACTGGCATAAGGATTGAATCTTAACACACATACTTTCCTGTCCCATTCGTTACTCGTGTGATGCTGTGGTACAATGCTGTTCCCCAGTAAAGGTTTGTATTTGTGTCCCCATTGAGCTTTCACATAAGAAATAACATTCCCCAACATGGTCCTCGGATATCCTCTATCATGAAATAATTTGGTGACTACTTCTAATTCACTGTTCATGCTTTCAAAAGTGGATGACATTCTCGCTGCTCGCATGCTCTGTCCCTTAACTATATTTTTGAAAATATGTGGGGGATGACAGCTACTAAAATGAATATAGTCATTTGAAAACGTGGGTTTCCTATATATTCTAGAAGAAAACCCTGTCCCTGTGTTGCCGATCCAAGTATCCAAATATGCTATGCCTATTTTATCAAATTGGTACGTAAATCTCAAAAAGTCTGTTGTATTGTTGAGATAGTCAATAAAAATAGGAATCATGTCTGTAGGTCCAGTCCAAATGATAAAGACATCATCCAGAAATCTAGTGTATAATCTGATGTACTGGTAGAACTCACTTGGAAATATATATAAATTCTCCCACTCGAGCATGACCAAGTTGGCAAATATGGGGGCACAAGAAGCCCCCATGGCCACTCCTCGAGATTGTCTGAAAAATTCACCTTGATGTGTTATATAATTGTGTTCTAGGACAAGACCCATCATATCCATAATAAGATTGACTCTGTCCCAACTACTTCCCAAGTATTTGCATAAACTGCTGTTGAAATATTCTAATCCAGTAGATGCAGGTATGCTGGAAAATAAATCTTGTACATCTATAGTAAGGAATGTTAAATTCTCGTCCCAAACGTTCATCGTAAGTTTGCTAAGGAAATCCCAGGAATCCTTGACCAAATGTTCCACTTTGGTATAAACTTGCTTAGTCCAGTGATCTATAGTGGTCCCTATTTTAAAAGTTTTGGACTTAGATCCTGAGATTATCGGTCTAAATGGCGGTTTGTGCATATTTTTATGAATCTTAGGAATTCCTATAATATGGGCCATAATCGGATGTTCTGTTCTTAAATAATCGTATAATTCACTAGTGATTCGATTGTCAAGTAGATATTCCTCTATCACTAGATCTATACGTCTGTATCCGATATTAATTTGATTTAAGGATACCTGTTCGTAATTTCCTGATTCATATAGTATGTTATTAATTTCGTTAAGATATTGTTGACTATCAAATATCACTATCCCGCCTCCCTTGTCAGGTTTCATTATTCTGATTTCGTTATTCATAATAAGCTCATTCATACAACTCCTTTCACCTTCTGTTAGATTGTCCGTTGGGGCATGTTTGCCTCCTAAGTTGTCTTTAACCTCCTTATATAAACGGTACATATCATTGCAAACCATTTTCTCGTAGATTGCTACCTGGGCATTCGTAGTCGGAATGTATGTGCTTTTTTTCACTAATTTAGATCTTTGTTTTATATTATTATGTTTGTTGGAATCTTCATTAAATTGAATGGCTAGATTCAGCCTTCTACAGAATAACTTAATTTCTTTAATAAGATCGAAAATATTGAACCTGACTGTAGGGATATATTTCATCCCCTTACTAAACAGAGATATAATGCCATCTGTGACGTGGATGTCCGTGTAATTATACACATTGAACCCTTGGTGGCTTCTAATACGAGGACACTTTTCTGTGTCTACATCCATCACGAGCATATCAACTAAACTAACTTCTTGTTCACTATTAATAACTGTTTTATCCGAAACTACACCATTATTAGTTGGTAAATTAAAAGTGAATGGTATGGCTGGAGTTGTTAAATCCATATCTTTAGAGGGGTCTAGTTCGGGGGGAATCACTTTTTGACTTGGGTTGCTACCATTTAATATCTCCTTTGTTGTTTTTTGGGGCTGGGTAGTAACGACCCCCTTGAAAATTTTCATCATCATTCCCTCTCCAGTTCCTCTTTCTTCCCTTTGATTGCACCACCTCAAATGTGTCTTCACCCTCTCTTTCGTAATGTGGCCAAATATAGGCTCTTCCATTTCTATATAAATCTATATCACGTTCAATTTTGTGCATTTTCCTCTCATAAGCATTTCTTACTTTCATTTTAGCTTGGGTAAACTGGTTAGAATAACAATCGTACCATTTCTCAAACATTTCATCTTGTATAATTAATTCATTTAAATTTCCCACCTCCTGTAATACTAAACATGTTACATAATTTTATGATTCTCATTTTTAAGAACACAGTTTACAATATTTATGTTTATAATAGACTACAGTATAGTTTACAACAACAGGCATAAAGGATGGTTTTAAAATATTGATATATATTTTTGTTTTAAAAAATGTATAGTACCAGTATTTTTAACTTGTTATTTTTAATTGAAAATCATTGATTGAATGATTTTGGCGCCAAAAATGTTATAAAATGAATGGACTGTAGGAGCTTATTGGTTCTGATGAAATCTGTGTTGTGACAGATGAAAGCGCTTAACCATACCAGCAACTGAGCATTTTGTGTGTGGCTCTAATCTGTAATAAAATTTGTGTACATTGATATTCGAGCTTCGAGTTTTTGGGGCATCTACAACCTGCTATTCTTTGGGAATTATGTAACTCAGATGATTTACGATTTTCCTTTCCTTGCAGATGGTGGTGTTATGAAGGGTGTTTCAGCTGCTGGATAGCTACTCAATGAGATCACAGATGGTGTTAGCACAGACTTTGTATCAGTTGGTGATCAAAGGAAATAGTCTCATCAGGTGATGTAGGTTGCTGCAGAGGGGTTTTCATTGCTAGAGTGGTACAGAGTGAGGTCATAGGTGGGAAGCTCAGCATGGGCATCGGTCAGTGACCTGAAGGAAGCAGGCTTGAAAGGTGATTGAGGCTGTTATAGTGGATGTCCTGGTCCCTAGAGTGGTGCGTAATGAGGTCTCATATGAGGCAATGCAGAGTGTGCAACACTTAGTGGCCTAAGGAAATGGATTTGGAAGGTAATGTAATCTGCTGGGGTGGAAGTTTGATTCATAGAGTGGCGAACAATAAGGTCACAGGTTATCTTACTTTTTTTCGGTACTCATTAAGGCACACCAGGTTTGGTGCAGTTGGGGTAGTGCTCGGGGTAGTGAGGAGGAAATATGTTGGGGGTAGGGTATAGCATGGTTTGGGATTGTTTATGGGGGGTCTGGCAGTCCTACTGTTGGGGTGGAGTCACAACAATAACAGGATCATAAGAATTTACTAAGCTACTGACTCTAAAGCGCTTACAACCTAGCCATGATCAACCCTTATTTCCAAGTTCAGTAGATGTATGTCTGTTAAGAGTAGGTAGGATTTGATGGAGCATTCCAGGTCTACAGATATTTTGGGGATATGTGAGGAACTGTGTGCCTTGTTGGCTGCACAGACATTGGAAGGCTTAAGAAAGGAATTGTTTTGGGATTCCTTGCACATGTAGGCCATGTATTCATTCTTTAGTAGATGTAAAGGTAACACATGGAAAGTAAGTTTTGAGGGGAAGACTTAAAGACAAGCAGTGGATTAAGGCTGTTGTTCAGCTTCCTGGGCTACCAGAGTTGAATGTCAACCAGTTTACTCAGTCAATTTGGGGGAGGGTATATAAGTTTGTGTACTATTTTACCATTGTAGTGCCTTTTGGCACATTTTGGAGGGATGGCCTTTGAGTGGATGGTTAGGGTTGTTCATAGGGATTTGCATTTGCTTACGTATGTGACAGGCAATGTTAGGGTGAGGAGCATAATATGGGAGAGTTGGTTTGCGGTTTGTTGGCTTGGGCATGGCCAGATTGGCTACATTTGTGTTGCAGCTGTCTCTGGGAAAGAATTTGATGGGAAAGATTTAATTATTTGTAGGGCTTGGGAACAAGGTAAGGCAGTTCAGGTGGTTAAAGAGGATTTAGCTGAGAGTAATACAATTGCACAGGTGACAGGCCTATGTGAACTTAATCCTGGTTGGTGGCTATTGAGAAGATAGCTTGTGTGGTGAGGATTGGATTTGGTAATGGAGGTTTACTGGGCCACAGTTCATGTGGCATTTTTCTTTTATGGATGTATTGAAGTTATTTGGAGGGTGGTCTGCTGCTCAGTAAATGCTTTTTTTTAAAATCAGGTATTTGGTGTGATGGTGGAATTGTTATTATATTGATTTGGAATGGAAATTTCATTTTGGACATTATTAGGTACATTGGGCAGTTAAACAGGGTGGCAATTAGTCATGATGGTATGCAATGGTTCTTGCATGGTTTTGCGTGGCTTGGGTTTAGTGTTTGGTGGTACATTTGGCAGGTAATGACCTGGAAATCATTGCAAAGCTATTACTGGTAGTTAGGTAAGCAGGAATTTATTTAGCTAATATACAAAGGTTATGCTAGGTGATTAGGCTATGGTTTGTTACTTTAGCATTGTAGAGATATTGGTGGTTTGCTTTCAGCTGTTTAGGCAATTGGCTTCTTTGGCTATTTATGTGATAGGGCTTTGGGAGGTGGTGACATGGAACCAGTTGGTTAGAGGATGGAGTACATCAAATGATATTTGGCTTAATGCCTTTTAATGGGTGGTTAGGTTATTGGAAGCTTGGTAGTTATTCCTTATTCTAGATATTTATAGCAATTTTATTGTATACTGCATACTTGCACTGAATTGAATAGCTACTGGCTCACTTGTGATAAACATTTCTGTAGTGTTTTCTGCCTAAAATAGTTTAGGTCATAGCTGTAATATTGTCCATATTCCTGATTGTGTTTGTGATAAACATTTCTGCAGTGTGTTCTGCCTAAAATAGTTTAGGTAGTAGCTGTAATATTCTTCATATTCCTGATTGTGTTATGGGTCAAGTTGTTTGTTAGAGGCTGTTTTCTGAGCTCATTGTCCAGGCCAGCTTAGTTAGCAAAGACTATCCCCAACTTCAGTGAAAGTTTAGTGTTCATGGTCATTGTCTATTTGGGTTGCTAGAGGTACGGCTTGGAGAAAGCACCTCACTGGTTCTTTTGAGCTTTTTTTTTAAGTTGTTTCAGGTTTCAACTTTCTGTTAAGAAGTTAACTTGAGTGTTTCAGCCATTACATACAGAGCTATCTGAGGAGGAGCAGCTGATCTGTGATATATAGCAATAAGTAGCCTGATTTTCTGCTTATTTGTAGTAGTTATTGGTTATTCTAGATATTTATAGCAATTTTATTGTATACTGCATACTTGTACTGTATTTCATCGCTATTGGCTCACTTGTGATAAACATTTCTGTAGTGTTCTCCCACGTTCTGTCCCTACTGGCATCTTGTCTTTATACCTGCTGGCCTTGCAGTTTCCTGCCCCTACTCTAAATTTGATCTTGGACACTCCTCCCAGTCTGGTGTCATTAGCTCATTCTACCTAATACAGAGAGAACTTCTGAGAAGGCCAACCCACTTAGTTTCTTTCCTTCTGTTCCTCCTTTCTCCCTTTCTTAACAAAAAAAAAATAAAAATTGTCTGAATATTCTTATGATCTCACTGTGCTTCTCAAACATTTTGGAAATATAGAGTATATTTTAGTGCATTTATTAAAATTGTATTTGCCTTAATATTGCTACAACTCAAGTGCTATAGATTGCACTGCATCTGAATTGTTTTAGTGTGTTTTAACTGCTTTTCTATATATACAGACTTTTCTGTATATGTAGACTAGCTACTTATTCTACTGTATTATTGCCTCTTAAATCATTTTTCAGTTGTGCACTTGCCTTGCTTCATTTAAAATGCTTTAAATTGCTAATTTTGTAAGAGTTCTAATTTGTATTTACTGTTTAGGGCTACACACTCAAGTGTGTTAGCCTTTTCTGTGTTTATTTAGTGTATTACTGCATTGCCTTAGTCTGTTTTAACCAACCAAAAAAAAAAAATACTATCTTGTTTGCTCGTTTCCCGCCTTTCTTAGCTAGTATAGTCCAGATCTCAGGCTTTGCTGGTTTCAGGACTTTATTTTCTGTGTTCAGAGCTATCCAGACCTTGCTGTGGTAGAGGGAAGTCCTACTGCTTACCAGTGGGACTGGTGAGCATTGTACTGCCTGTCTAACACTAGAGGATTGGTTTCCAGCTCTGAAATTGTAATTTTAGTCATTTTGGGCTGATTTCTATCCCTTTCAATTTTCTGGCTTAAAAATGCATGTGTTTGCGCATTTTTCGCATGGTGCAGCATGGTGCAACTATTCCAGGTGCCAGAAAGTCTGCTCTTCAAATTTTCCCTTAGAACTAGCTGGTTTCTCAGTAGTAGCACTAAAATCTGAACCCCTGTGACTAGCACTTGCTCTAGAACCTACTGGAAAGCACTAGGAAGCCTTAAACTAACACAAGCACTCAACTCTCCTTGTTAATAAGGAGAAATTAATCGTAGGCAATAAACAGCCTATAACTGCAAAGTAACTTGCAAAGGTAATGGAAAATAGCTCGTGTACTTTATAAAAAAGCACCTAAACAGGCATGTCTAAGGGTCAGCTTCCAGTGATTTCTCCTGTCCACCTGGCGAACCTGGGCATACAGGGGCAATGCAGCAACTGCCTCAAGTACACAGACAACCCTCTCCTCCTACCACCCAACACTACAACCTGCGAGAGATGCACTTACATAGCCAAACTGGAAGCAAGCTCTCTCCAGCCAAGATTGTGCTAGACAGTCAAGAGGAGAAGGTTAACACCTGCACTACACCTCAAGCAACACATAGCCCTTCAAAACCCACACCATCAACACCCACACATAGCAACACTAAACCCACATATGCGGAGGCCCTTAACATTAACCTGCCCAAGCAACAAGGACCTCAGAAGCTGAAATGCAAACAAACACCAGTCACGACCAGAGTGACAAATAACTCACAACACCAGTGTGCTACCCAACAACAGCCGCTAAGGCAAGACAACGTACCCAACACTTTAGTCATAGGTGACTCTATAGTCAGGCACACTGATGTCCCACTCACCAGGCTGAGCAAGGAGAAAATTACAGTCAGCTGCCTGTCGGGTGCCAGGATCTGCCACATAATGCATGCACTCACGTCACTCCACAACAAGTACAAATACGACTGTGATTGTCGATGTTGAAGTGAATGACTTGAGACGTACCTCACTGGACTACATGAAAACAGACATGGAAGAGCTGTCAGATCATGTGGCCCAGGCAGGTGTGACCCTATCCCTGAGTAGCATCCTGCCTTCACCCAGAATGATACCACAGTATAAGGACAAAATAATTGACTTAAACAATTGGAAAAGTTTCTGGTGTCATTCAAAGGAGATCCAGTATCTGTCTGCCTGGGTGACATGATCGATGAACCACAATGCTTTGCCAGAGATGGTCTGCACCTGACACCCCTGAGATTCAGGTTACTGGCTAAAGCTCTTGCCACACCTATAGTGCCTTTTTTTAGGCAAGGTTCAAAGGACAAAACCACCACCCTAACAGATAAAAGCATGCAAAATCTGAAGGTAATGCTACTCAATGCTAGAAGTCTGAAACCTCAAAATGCACTCTCTCGAGGCACTCCTAAAAATGGAGAACATCTATATCTGTGCAGTAACTGAGACCTGGTTCAAGGCTCCAGAGAGGACCCCTGCAATACCAGGCTACAACTCTTACCACACTTTTCAGCCACCAAGACTGAAACACTAAAAGTGGAGGAGTGTCCATATTCACCAAGGATATTCATACCTCCAGGCTAGTTGCCCAACACAATGCATCTGAAATTCTCCAGGTGTAACTAACACTAGGTAATACTGCAATCCAAATTGTAGCTTGCTACAGATCCCCCACCATGCCCCAAGATTCTCACTACACCTTTCTAAACATACTGGAAAATATTAAGATACAACCAAAAACCCTAATGCTGGGTGATTTCAACTACCCTGCCATTAACTGGGAAACCTATACGGGTACCAACACCTTTTCCCAACGGTTCTTGGAATTCATAAATTCCAATGCCCTGGATCAACTAATCCATTGTCCCACCAGTGGCTTCAATATCCTAGACCAGGTCATTACCAACATGGGAGATAGATGCTCCACACCAGTGGTCACCCCCTCATTGGTCAGGTCTGACCATAAGCAAATCACCCTTGACATCCACATCCCAGCCCCAGCCCCACCCCCCAGTAAGGAAACCTCCGTAAAAAACTTCTCCAAAGCCAACATCATGCTACTCAAGGGTGTGGGAATGGCATAATAGTTAAGGTGTTTGCCTTACAAATACAAGGGGTAGGGTTTGAGTCTCACGTGGGGTAACTGGCAAGGCTTAAAAAATGGCCCGCAAGGGCAGGTAGCCTAGTACTAATCTACTAATCTATGAACCTATGAAGTGACAAATTTCATGACACCCATGTAGACAGGAGTTGAAAGTTCAATTGCTGAATCCTAAATTAAGGCACTGCATGAGCACATCCACTCGTGCATGAATCGTGCCATCTCAAATAGAACCAAGACACTCTCCTCCAAAAAAAGGAAGCCAGTCTGGTGGTTCTCTGCCATAAACAAACTATACAACAGAAGAAAGAAACTGTTGCAGAAAAGAGGAAAATACCAGAATGCAAAAATCTCCCTTACCAGCCTCAGTAAGAAGCTGAGATCCCTCATAAAATCCTCCAAAGCTAGTTACGAAAATAAAATTGCTAAATATTCCAAAGACAACCACAAGGCATTCTATAGTTATGTCAAGAATATAAATGGCAATGCTCAGATCTGCTCTGAGCTACAACAGAATGGCATTAAATATATTGATCCCAAGGATATTGCCAATATCCTGGCAGATCGATTTAGTGTCAACTTCACCCCGCTCTCACCCCTAAAGGGCCCATCTCAATACCAAAAGATTGCCAAATTCCGGTAATAACGGCCACACAGGCAGAAACCACACTCTCCAAAACTAAGAATACAGCATTCATGGGACCAGATGACATCCCGGGTTGTGTACTACATGAACTGCAAAATGAACTGGCACCTCACCTAAGTGTCATGTTTAATCATAGCCTCACCTTAGGCTTCGTGCCCACTGAGTGGTGCACAGCTACAGTTATCCCACTCCACAAGGGGGGATCCCATTAACTACCATCCCATCAGTCTGATGAGCCTGAGCTGCAAGGGCATGGAATACATTAGCATGGAACTTATAAACAAAGACATTGGCAACCTTCAAACACTGGACCCCACCCAGTTTGTGTTCGTGAAGGGCTGATCTTGTCTCCTGAACCTGATTGAATTCTTCAAATCAGTCTCCAGAGCTGTGAACAAGGGTAAGGCGGTCCACACAGCCTATCTGGACCTCACCAAGGTCTTCGATACCATCCCCCACTCAGGAATCATAGATAAACTTATTAAGCTGGGCATAAATCCCTACGTCACTCGATGGGTTGCCAACTGGCTTACTGACAGAACCCAGAGTGAAAAAGTAGCCGACTCCAAATCCAGCTCCAAAGAAGTGACAAGTGGCGTACCTCAGGGTTCAGTCCTGGGATTGCTGTTGTTTGGCATCTACTTCTCTGAAGTACAGGCCAACACTAAGGGACTTTGGCTAACAAAGTTTGCAGATGACTGCCAACTGGGAGACATTACTGAATCCTCAAATTATGTGGATATTCTACTAAAGGGCCTTACAGAAACAGATATTTGGTGCCAGAGCCATGGGCCCAAGCTTAATGCAAAGAAATGTATACTTATACCCTTTGGGAAAAACCATGTACCAATGAATTACCACATAGGTGGCAGTACACTGAACACCGAAAGTGTGATAAGAGACTTAGGAACACAGGTGGACAGTGGTCTCACCTTTGATAACCACATCGAAACAACAGTCAGGAAATCCTTCTATGTGGCACACCCCATCACTAATGGCTTTTCATCCAGAAAAAAAGGAGGTCATTGTCCCACTGTACTCATCCCTCATTAAATCCATTATAGAGTACAATGCCCCATTTGGTATGTACTTCACAAGACATCTGCAACAGCTGGAAAGGTGGCAGAAATACCTCACTAAAATAATCACAGGCCTAATGCAGATGTCTTATGCTGACCGTCTAAAAAAAATCCAGCTATACTCTGTGGCATATCATCTACTCAGAGGTGATCTCTGCTTAACATACAAGGCCATATCAAACCCTGAGCTGTTGGACATGCTCCACTTAAAGAAATCCCAATCCCACAGAACCACACGCTCCAGGGATCTAAACCTTGTCATCACAATGAACAAAACATGCTGGAGAGATAGGTTCCTGACCCAGAGAGTCTGCATACTCTGGAATAGACTGCCCATACATGTCAAGCAGAGTGCCTCCTTGGCCCTCTTCAAAAGGAACCTTGATGATTGGATGGGAGATAGGAAATTCACCCCGGGGATCATGTCAGTCACCCTGCTAGACAGGGGTCCAGGGAATTAAATATTGTGGGAAGAAATATCCAGGGAATTGATATGGCTATGCTTGTATAGGCCCTTGGGCCGATAGCCTAGTACCAACGTATAAACCTATGAGAGAGGGGGGACAGCCTGGTCAGGCTGGTGGGAGGAGAAGAGGGGCAGGCTTGCCCTCTTCTGTTCCCCCTCTGCTGTTGGATGTTCATTTCTATGAATTGGGAAAGGAAAGTGAGAAATGGATGCTGCTTGCTAATTAAAATAAGTGACTGGAGGTAAGGACACTGCTTATTTGGTTGGATGTTTAACTCATTAAGTGGAAAATGAAGTGAATAATGTGATGCTGCTTCATAAGCAGGGTACACGAGTGGAGGTATGGATGCTTCTCACTTGGTTAGGATGATCGCCGTCACACTGTCCTGGCTAACATTACATGGATGTTTATGCTGTGATTAATATCAACTATATTATGTTTCAGTTGTAATTAATAGATATTGGTTAACAAAGTTATGTTTATAGAAGTTTAATAAAGGTCATCAAACATCATTTGGTGTGATGTGTTTTTTGAAGGGGACTGGGGCAAATGAGGTTTGGTAACAAACCAATTTGTCCAGGGACATCTTCAGAGGGGGTTACGTAAATATAGTAGGAGGAATTAAGAGGGTATGGGGGGATGAAAGGGTTAAATGGGAATGAGAGATGGTTTAGAGGAAATGAGGTAAGGGTAGGGAGGGGGTTAAGGGGTTTATGCAAGTGTAACTGGGTAAGGAATCACCTTTTTTGGTGGGATAGTATCACAGATCTGTTTATATTCTATGTGTTTTCTTTAGGTAGCCGATACAGCTTTCACTGACTTATTTTTCTAAGCTTCACTGAAACAGTTGGTCCACATCATAAACCACTAGTTGCCACAATATGCTGCAAGCAGTGGTGATGGAAGGCTCTAAGGTCAAAAAAGTGAAGG
>NC_056740.1:104296687-104394187 GCF_019279795.1 Protopterus annectens | reverse complement strand
TTCGCAGTAGCATATCAAGTTATCATGAAGGTTAGACAGAAAAAACAGAACAGGACACCATCTTTTAGACTCGCTGAAAATAAATAAAGAAAAAAGAAAGAAGTGAATGTGTGTGTGTGTGTGTGTGTGTGTGTGTGTGTGTGTGTGTGTGTGTGTGTGTGGCAGAGTGTGAGAGAAACAACATGTAGTAATGTCTTGTACTGCAACAGGCAGTCTGTCATGAAATATTCATTTAAAAATAAAAGGATGAAACTCTTAATGTCTGGCATTATTGACTAACTTTAATCATCAGTGATTTACTACCAAATCAATCAGTCTGCAAAACACAGAGCAGCACTGTACAGCAAAATCAGGGACAGTTACAATGCTTTGCATTTGATGTATTCTTTTTTTTATTCATTTGATTTCAATGAGATATCCGAAGTATATTCTCTCAACAAAAGTGACTGTTACTGCTGGGCATTTATGTGTGTGTGTGTGTCTCTCTCTCTCTCTCTATCTCTGCTTCTGAATCTGTGTGTGTGTGTGTGTGTGTGTGTGTGTGTGTGTATATGTGGTGAGCGCGTGCATGTGTGTGTGCACGTGCGCGTGTGTGCATGTGTGCGTGTTTGCGTGTGTGTGTGTGTATGTGGACATTAAAAACTTATGTAACTTATATTTTGGATATAAAATAGTTCCTCTAACAAATTTACATATGCTGCAACACATCTGAAACATTAGCTAAAGTCAAAGTGAACTTTATTGTCATTTAGACTCCACAAGGGTAACCTAAATGAAACTGTATGCATCACGCTGAACACTGAGATGACAACTACACACATACAGATTACATATAACACTTGCAACATACATAACAGTAACTTTAAGTTAGGCTGTTATTTTACTACATACTACTATAAATTACTGTGTCTACAGTATTTACAGTTTTTAGCAGCTGAGTGATTGACTATTGCACATTTATTTATTGCATACTTATTTTCTGATATGTTAGAATTGCTAGCAGATAAATACTGCACTTGATTGACATTGTAAACAGATAACTATGAGCAAGCATCTCATAATTTCTATTGCACCATAATGGTTTGACCAACACAATACTTTGTCAATGACTAACATTCCTGAGAATGGCAGAGAAACTGTTTAACATCAAAAATAGAAAAATGTACATAGTTAAAAAAAGTACCAAGTAATTCAGCAGGTAACCCATTCTCACTAAATACAATAACCACCTCCAGGGAATGTGTTGTTGGGAAGATAAGACCTTTCCAGGGATGTTGAAGCTTTCCACCTGTAATATCAGCCCTCAGAACATCCCTGGCTGTGTGTTATTTCCCATAAAACACACACCATTTGGGGCATCATTTCTGACATAATCAATGAAACAACCATATTTCATATTTTAGTTACTTATTTATTTAACATTTGTTTACCAGGAAAGTCCAGCTGGGACACAGCCTATTTTCAATGAAGGCCTGGAGATAAATGCTCCAGAAGCATGTCATATTGGAAAAGTTACCTATGTCTCATTAGGGTACGAAAAAAAGAAATGACACACAAAAAAGGATTTTCCACAGTATTCATATATCTGGAAGAAAGGAAAACTATGAATTCTGAATATAGAATTCTACAGATAATATTCTGAGCAAAGAATTTTACAAATAAAATTTCAGACACTCAATTCTTTGGCTATTATTCTACAGACAGAATTTTCAACCAAGATGTTTACAGACAAACTTTTAAACACTGACATCTAAAAATAACTCTGCACACAGAACTTTTAAATTCTACAGATAGCATTCAATAAATAGAATTCTATCAAAGAATTCAATTGTTCCACAGACAGAATTCTAAGCAGAGACTTAACACAGAATTGTAAAAATGGAGTCCTGTAGTTGGAAGTCTACCAACAATATTACACAGACAGGATCCTAAGCAGACAATCCTCCAGACAGAATTCTGCATGTAGAAATTCTAAAAAAGAAATATTATAATTCTAGTCTTACACTCCAAAACATATCATTCTACAATGAAAATTTCAGAGATAAAATTTTAAATACAGACATCAAAACATATAGATGTGTAGATATAATTCAAAGCAAAAAATACTAGAAATAGAATTGCACAGATAAAATTCTAAAAACTGAGATCTAAGTAAAAAGAATTATATACATGGAATTCTAAGTGATACTGTAAAATACAAATGACTTGGTACTAATATGAAACACAAAATTCAACAAAGATAATTCAAAAGACTGAATGTTAAAGAGAAAATCTGCAAAACAGAACTTTATTTGTCGTATTCTGTTTTTAATCTGCAGTGCCTGCCAAACATGAGGCCATGATTTAGGCATCCATCATGGAATGGTGTATTATGCCCTAAACAGTTCTCACTTTTGCACATATCGATAACATTCAAGAGAGGCATGCAATGGGCTTGTTGTATAATTACAATTACCTCTGCATGTGAATCAAGCAAAACCCTGCCCCCTTTCAGATACCCACTGGACACTGTTTTAAACTAAGGAGGTGTGCGCAGGCAAGAGCCTTACTTTGTACTGACGCAAACAATTAAATTATGCCATTATTTAATGTCTGAACTGCTAATCAAACTTGGGCTATGTGTGCTTTAGTACTCTGCACTTAGGATACTTTGTATAATTTTATCTTTGAAATATACCTCTACAATTATTTGCTTAAAGTTATATGTGTAGAATTCTGTTTAGTGTCTGCAAAATTTTGTTTCACAGGTCATATATATGTAGATTTCTATACATACTATACTAAAGATGGAATACTAAAGAATGAATTCTACAGACAAAAATCAAAATACTAAATATAGTATAACATTTAGCCTAGTTCATAGTAAGCCTCTTATCCACAAAATGTAAAAAGCTACATAGTTTTGTATATAGTTTTAGGAGACTCAATGTAGCGACTTCTGAATGCCTGATGAAAAGATAAATATTCTATTTTCCTTTTGTTATCATAAAAGTTTATACAATGTTGTTACATTGTTATGTCCACATGTCTGAACTAAGCAAACTGCTGCTGTACTTTGTTACAGAAATGAGAAGGTTTTCTCCTTAGGCCTCTTGAAATCATGTGTTAGAAGTTACTCAACTGTAGACGTGAATTCAAAATAGAATTCTATAGAAAAAATAAAAATTCAGAAATCTACTATTAGAAGTTGCCAGAAAGAAATTGGCAAATTAATTCTACTGAGAGATATTAATACTTACTAGGCATGCAGTCTATGGAACCATTAGGGGAAACTAGTTCAAATGTTCAAATGTCATAAAGCACTGTCTGGCTAAACAACTTTCTTAGTTAAAAGAGACTGAGTATAAGGAAAAAGGCTTTGAGGCAGTCCACATAGGACTTTTTTTCCATACTGTGCATTGTTTTTTGTGAGGAACCTCTGTGGATGCTCTAGTTGTTGCATATACCTAGTTAGGTACAGAATGAAGGGGCATTGTATTTAATGACTGGTCTGATCAGGGCAGAGTATAGAGAAACAAGACATCTTGACACCTAGATGCCATAGCCTGACTTACAGGCTGTGTAACATAGAATGGTTTCTAGAATACCATAGACATGTGCTCATCAAAGGCCATGTAACTGTCTACATGTGTTCCCAAATCCTTGATTACTGGGCCAACTCTTAAGGGTGTATTATCAGCGTACTTATTTATAGGGTGGCCGTCTTTCTGAAAGCTAGTATGCACTTCTTGCATTGAGTTTTAGATCTTGACTCTAGTGCTAGTTATTAATCTGCATCAAGCTTTTTTGGAGGGTATTTGGGTTTTGGGGGATTCCGAGTCTTTACTCAATTTGCAATCACATAAGAACTTGGTCACCCAGAGGCTTTTGTATTAGCCTAGATGTAAGAGAAGTAGATGCCAAACAGGAGTGGCCACAACACTGAGTGTTGAGAAATTCCACTAGTGACCAGCCTTTTTTATGGAGGTAGACTCCCTTATTCTATCTTCTTAGGTTCTGTATGTGAGCCAGCTATCTAGTGGGTAGTATGCAGGTTTACATCTAATTTAGTGAGCTTGTCTGCAATGCCTGAGTGGGGTATTTTGTCAAATGCTTTGGTTAGGTTGATGTAGGCATTATGCACTATTTTGCCCTTATTTGTTGTTTCGCTGACCCTCTCAAAGCAGTCCACCAGGCTGAGTAGGCAAGACTTGAACTGTATGATTCTGAACTGAACTGGATCCAAAGTGTGAAGGTTTCTTATGTCTTCATCAAACATATCCTTGATTTCTCTTTCCATAGATTTACATATTAGACTACTCAGGCTTATGGGTTAATAATGGGTGGCTTAATCGTTAAGGTGTTTGCCTTACAAACACAAGGTGCAGGGTTTGAGTCTCACAAGGGATAATTGGCTTGGCTTAAAATGGCTCGCAAGGGCAGTTAGCTTAGTACTAAATTATGAGCTATAAGTTCCCTGTGTCCATGGATGGTCTACCCTTGTGCAGTAGGATAGCCGCTGCAGTCATTGTTAAGGAGGTATCCTGGAATATTATCTGGGCCCGCTGATGCAGTTTTCTTGCCCCTGGAGAGTGCCTTGATGACTTGTTCCCTAGTGATAGTTGGGGAAGTAATGGTTGTGAACATTTCCTGAAGGCCATCTGGGGGAAAAGGGGTAAAATTATCACTAAATTTGTCAGATAGTAGATTTGCCATGTCTCCTGGTTCAGTACTGGTGGCACCAGTTGCAATTAATGTGGTGCATTGGTGTGCAATGCCTTTGAGGATGGTGACATTGTTGAATAAAGCTTTGTGACTGTCATTGTCCTGGGAGGCTATTTTTACTTCAACTTTGGCTTTGGTAGACTCAGTTAGCCCCCTGATTTGCTTGTTAAAATTGAGGATGGAGATATTATCTTGCTGGGCATTGCTCCTCCTATTTTTTTTTGGCGTGATTTTCTTCCCTATGCTATACAACAAAATTATGTGGGCATTTATCCATTGTGGCTTGTTTTTCCTGTGTATCCTGCACTTGTTATGGGTAGGTTCAGCTGACTCTATGCAGCTGTTAATAATAATATCATTATTATTATTATACAAGGTATCTGTGAATAATTCTGCATAACTAGTGGTGTTAGAGTTGGGGAGGCTTGAACTTTTGCAAGGGTGTCTCTTAACTCTAGAAGGTTTGTCTTGGAATAGTTCCTGAATGTTCCACAGTTAGCAGGAGTCTCAGGTTTCATTTTCTTTAAAAGGACACAGATGAATGGTCAAACCTGACCAGTGAGGACCAGGTCAAAGATGTTTGTACCCTAGAGGGTGTACAGACTAGCTGATGCTAGGTGTTAGTGTTTACAAAGTCCTAGGATCTCTGGGCATGCAGACTATGGGTTGTGTAAGATTTCCTGTTTATAATGGGGTAAAGTTGCTCATGAATAAGATATTGGCTTAAATGGTTATTGTATCCAGTTCATTTAAGCATATTTTATGGGTCTCATGGATCATGGAGGGGGACCGTTAGCTTGCAAGGATAAGGTATGGGGCTTATGGTGATTTGAACATGAAGAAACTCAAGCATATCATATTGATTGACCAGCCCTGAGATGCATTTGTTTTTGATGTTAATAGAGACACCACTACCTTTTTTCACCTTTCCTTATTTCTGAGTATTAAGTACAACACAGAAAAGAAAAGAAAACAAAGATGACATTTTTAAATGGAAACATGCATAGTGATCTGTAATAAAATATATGTTACAAGCATTCAACACTCTAAAATTGCAACTAGTAATAAGTAAAATGAAAAGTATAACTAAAATAGCTATCAGCATATAAACAGTAAAACAAATGACTTAACTGCATCAAAATGCAGCATACATACTAAATATTCACTACATAAAATAATATTTCCAGTAATAAGATAGAATGGCTAGAAAAGATAAGATAAAGTAGAAGAAAGGAGTTAAAGATTAGAAAGGGAGTATGAGGCTACTTCATTTGTTGAGTACCAGTGTGAGGTATGAAACAAATGACAGGCTAGGAGTCATAGTTTAGACTACACTACCCACGGCATATCACTGATAGGAGACTTCACACTTCAGGTGTGTTTTAAGATGATTTTTAGAAGGTTTGCCAGTAAAGGGATGGTTATATCTTTAGTGGGATGGGTTCCCAAATGCACAGGACTTGTGTTGAGAAATGAGTTTGCGAGATTGTGATCCTAGGTTATAAGTAATACATCTTGTACACAACTTGTTGACAAAAAAGGGAAAAGTCTGTAGGTTTAAAGGTTTGCAGGTAAGGGTGACTAGAAGTAAAGATACCAAGACAAAATATTAAGGAATTAAATGTGTAGGTTTACTTCCAAACACAGAACTGTAAGCACAGAATGTTTCATATAGAATTCACCACTGAGAACTCCAAACACCTAAACTGAGTTACAACTTCCATAGTTGAAACTAAGAACACAGAATCCTTAAGAAAAAAACCTACAGATACATTGTTAACCACATAACTCTACGGAAAGAGTTCTTAAAACAGAATTCTATAAACTAAATTCTAAACACTGAAGTTCACTAGCAAATTCTAAGAAATAGATCTATAGATAGAATTATACAAAAAAAAAAAAAAAACTTAAAACTTAATTCTAATCAAAACATTCATCATAATGGCAGCTAAACAAGGAAACACTCAATTAGTATTCTGCAGAAAGAATTATTAACATGGAATTCTACATACGAAATATTAAACACATGATTCTATAGGCAGAATTCTACAGACATAATTTAATATTCAATTCCACGACTAGAATTCCCACACAGAATTTCTAGAGATAGAATTTTAAGGCTTATACAATTAGAAATCTAAAGACAACATTCTACATAAATTAACACTGGATTTTGTAATACATGTTTACAAATGCTGTCTTAAAAACAAATTATTTCTTGACCAAACTCTAACCATAGAATTATGTCCACAGTTTTCTAATAACAGAACTCTAAAGAGATCCTCACAGCTAGAATTCACCACATAGAATTAAGCAAGTTGAAGTCTAATCATAGAATTCAATCTGTAGAATTTTGAGTTTAGAATTCTATTTGTATAACTTTACCTTATTTCGATTTTTTTCTTTGCATCCAAAACTTAGATGGCCAAATTCAGAAAGTTCACCATGATGTATACTTAAGATGTACATTTCATGGTAGCTTTTTGGAATTCAGAGACAGGCCTACTGCAGTGATTTTACATGAAGACATGAAGCACTGCAATGGGCTGTCTCCCTGGCCATGCCATTTGCTAATGAGGCATAAGGGGGGCAGGCATATACTAATTAGTCATATGCTCTCCTCGGAACTGTCTGCAGGTACACAGCTAAGTGATTCATAGAATCAATGGGCTGCATACTTTAGTATGGCTGCTCCTTGCCATTCTTGATAATGAATTCTTCATCCATTGTGGAAGAGATAAGTAGTGTGGAGTTTAGTGGTCAGGTAATATTATGGGGTGTGTGAATGTGCATGCATGTGAGGGACTGCATGTATGGGTATATGCATGAGTGAGTGTCTATCTGGAAGTAGATAGATAGTAGGAGTTAGTAAGGGTGTGTGTGTGTGTGTGTGTGTGTGTGTGTGTGTGGATTGGGGTGGTTGACAAACTTCCACATACCCCTAGACCAACCAGTAAAGCCTGCAACACTGGGCCAGGTGGGACACGAGCCACCATGAATAACTTCAAAGACATGGAAAGGGAAACCACAAGCCACCTGGGATAACAGCAAAGATGTGGTTTAGGAGGAACACTAGCCAACAGGAATGCATCTAAAGACATCTGAAGGGAAACACTAACTAAAAGGGGTAACCTTTATCACTGAGTCATAAAAAGACTCACATATAATATTGGTCAGACAGTGCATTAGCTATCAGGGAAAACTCGTACATTTTGTGCCCCGACAGCACTTAAACAAAACAGGGACTAGGGTAACCACTAGACACTGGTGAGAACTATGAAGGAGTGGGTTAGCTGGGAACAATAGACACCAGGAATATTCCACATTGCATCTCTTAAAGATGCTCAATTAAAAACAAATAGTGGTGTGAAAACCCCTAGGCAGCAGGGATATTTATAAGTAGTGTGCCTTAAAGGTACTAAAAAAGGATTTCAACCATAAACCCTCCCACCTTTCACAGGGAATATCAGTCATCTTCACCACCACTAGACTCCAGAGATGGATTGCAAAAAGAAAAATAACACCTAGAAAAGGGTAACTACAAAGGGGAGGGATGCCTCACACCATACCACTTTACCACAGGAAACCTCGGCATTAACCCACTGTGCTGTGATAAGCAAGAGCAGTACACATTTTAACATATAATGAGGATCTCAGGCACTATTGAATTTCTGCAACAGTATGTCACATACAAGGGAGTCCAACAGGGAGCACTAACTACACCTGTCATCCTTAAAGCAACAAAAGTAAAAACAAAGCCAGAATTAATGCTGGCACAAAATTGGGGAAGGGTTTGTATTACTGATCCTATAAAATTGCTAGCATAATAGGTTTTACACTACCATGGATTTACTGAAGTAAATAAAGGGGGAGATTCAAGATGGGAATGTGATGTGCACACCTCCATGTACACATTGCAGCCCCTCTCCACAGTTCAGCAACTGCCCATATACAGTTATGTGCAGGTAGCTATGCAGTTCCATGAAAGACTGGCCCAGTGTCCGTGCAGAATGTTAATGAGGCATTCCAGTGGTGAGGCGTATGATAATTAGCCAGGTGCACTCTACCAAAAATTCCTCCATGAAGTTGGCCGAAAATCATTGTTGGCATTTCTTAATAAGTATACACTGGCAATGATTCTCTCTGTTGAAAAATGTCTCCCTTCTTTGTGATTGTGTGATTATGGGGTTTGTATATATAAGTACAGGGGAGTGGGGCTTGCCTTCCACATTGGTGGCGCAGAAGCATGTGTTCTCTACAAAAAAAGAAATGTTTAAAGTTATATTTTTTTCATCTTTCTGCTTTGTCTTTTATTTTTCTGTTTTCAGAAGCTCATAGTTTTGCAGTTCAGTGATCCATAGTTAAAATATAAAATTATTTAGAAAGAATACTATAGAGTTCTCAACCAAAAAATTCTACAGATAAAATTCTAAGCAAGGTTTTCAACAAATACAATTTCAATCAAAGAAGGCAGCAGATAGCATTTAAAAAAAATAATTCTTGACAGAATTGTAAAACTAGATTTCTGTAGATAAAATTCTAAAAGCACGCTTCTGTAGATAAAACTTCCACACAAAAAATCTAATTACAGAATTATGATACAAGAATTTTGCAGAAAAAATTCTAAATAAAGAATTTTACAGATAAAAGTTGCACCTGGAATTTTCCATATTGAATTCTAAACACAGAACTACACATTTTTTAGGTTCTACTATGGATCAATGCATGACAAAACCACAAGCATCAGAAATGTCAAAAACAACCTCAAAAACTTGGAAGAATTGAAAGGTTAACTTCAGCTGTTTCTTGTGGGGCGAGAGGGCAAGACCCCTGCATCCTGTAAAGTAGAAAGCAAATTCTTTTCAACTTATCTATATCTACAACTCTGTGGTTGCACCAACTTGAAGAAGAATCCAACCCCCACCCCTCTCCTGAGCCAAATGGGACAATTACTTAATGAGAAACCATGAGTTACTTAACTAAAATATTATGAATATATGCCACATGTTAACAGTTATATTAAAATGTGGACCATGGGATGTTTATATAGTATAACTTTTTATGAAATGAAAACACATGCAAGGCTCAAAAGAACTTTGCATTTTGAGGATGTTTACATTAATTTGTCCATTAAATATACCAATATGCATTTATATCATAATTATGCAAATATCACCAATAATGGAGTGACACATAATTGCTTTGTAGCAGAATGAGGGGCCCATGCAGGAATAAAAGTCACAGCGATAGGTGAAGTCTTTCTAAAGATAGATATTAAAATTTGTTGTGCAAAAACAATAACAAAGTTTATGCTTTGTTAGAAAATGTATTAACTGTATTGAACGATGGCTAACTGACAATGAGGTAGTAGTCAAACCCCCCCCCCCCAAAAAAGGAAACAACTACTATTTCTCCGTAAGTCTCTTTTTCACTTCAAATCATCCTTCACTATGACTTCCCTTGACAACCCTTGAACAGAAGTAATGACACACACTAAACTTCTGAGCACCATTGTTGACAATGAACTAAAATGGATCTACATGTCCAAAATTGTATCAAAAAATCACCAAATCTTTGTATCTGCTACAGATCTAAAAAATTCCTTACCAATGACTCTAGACTGTCCCTTGCCAATTCTCTTCTTCCCATTCTACTTTATGCCTCACCTATTCTGACCACCCATCAATCTACTCTTAAAACTAAACTAGAAGTCTGCTACAACAACATTTTTTAGATTTGCTGCAAACCAGCCTTACAACTCACACCACTGCTTCTCTCTCTAAAAATCCTTAAACTGGCTTGAACTTCCCTACCACCACCACCTCCTCCTCTTTCAACTGTTCCTTACCCACCTCATAATTAATAAACTAATTTCCTGTCCAGCCATCTTGACCCTCATCACTTATTATATACTCTCTCATTCTCCCTGGAGCTCTGACCAACTTCTATTAAAAATTTATAAGCCAAAAAGATCCATAGGCCATAGCCTATACAGTCATACATTATCACTAGCCTGGAACAAAATACCTGTAACCATCAAATACATCCCAAATTGCCTCAAATTTAAAAAAAGCTTTAAGAGAATGATGCCTTAACCTTGCCTAACCATCTTCTGTCCTTTTCCCCTCTCTTCTAATCTTCCCAAACCGATCATTAACCCCCCCCCCACTATAACTCTCAGTGCTCTACCTACTTGCCTTACTTTCAGCTCTCACCTATACATTGTCTCATTACTGTTACTTCACTCTCTTTTCTTCCACCCATCAGTATTCACACACCCCTCACTTGAACTACACTACACTACATTTTCTCCTTCGAACTTCCCTATTCATTGTAAATCCACCTTATTCTTTCAAGTAACTAAATACAAACTGGGAATAGTAACTGCAACTGCAAATTGTGTTGAAGTATCTATGTACTCAGTTTCTGGTTATGAGTTACCATTATTTTTATATTTTTACCTAGCTTGTATGTTTTTTCATTTTATTTTGTGTGTTCACTCTATATTCTTGTTTAGACTCCTGATGTACTTATGTGTGTGAAGCTTTTATCCTCAGGCCCTGAATGAAAAAGGGCCTCTGGCAGCTGGACGTAGCCCAGTTAAGAAATGTCAAATAAATAAATAAATCAATGATGTGTTCAATATAAAATCATTATGTCGAGCTTGCTTATTAATATCAGCATCATGAAGAGTGATGTGCATTGTAAATTAACCTTCTATTGTAAGCGTTTTAATTCTGAAGGTATGTATATTTGTTTACAGGGAGGTTAAAGAATAAGACTTTTCTGGATTTTAGCTTAGCTGGATGCTGTCCAGCCAGGTGTCCGGAGGTTTGAAATTACATGGAGGCTAAGTGATAATGAGTTAATGAAAAATGGGCAAAAATAGTAAAGTATCTGATGGTAATTATAATTGCAATGATGACTGACACTACATATCGTGAACATGAAGTTATGAAGGCAGAGGAAGCAAAGAGTTCATAGCAGGAGGAGAACATTCCAGATATGTGCAGTTTATCCTCTCATGGAACAGGTCATTGACAAGTATACTTCTGCAGAAGTGTGTACAGTTCTATAGACCATACAGGTAAAGATTCATTACTTTGCTTGGTGCAGAATTACAAAACAGTGAAGAACATATAAAGAACAGTGTAATAAGTCAGCTGTTGAGTGTATGCATCAGAAGAAAAGAAAGCAGGGCAGGATAAAGCTGAACATTTTACTTGCCTTGTCATCAAGTGGAAGAAATTAAATTCAGAAGGAAAAAAAAAAGTATGTGGATAAATGACATAGACAACTTTTGTAACTGACTATTTCAAGTAAGACTTCCAAAACAATACCTCATGGAGAGTGTGATAGGTTTCTGTGATGTCCTTGCTGATGCAGTGCTGTGGCTGAAATCACAGGAAACCTCTAGAGTTGCTGAAGGTAGATCAGAAAAGAATAGAGGCTAAAAATGGGAGGGACGGCTTTGTGTGGGCCAGCAATACTGCTGAAAATAAATAAATAGAACATGCACCTCATCATCTTTTGGCACGTTTCTATTTTTCTAAGTCCTGATAATATGCTGACAATGTAGTAGCAGCATGTAAGGCAAGCTCCAGAAGCAGTATCATATTGTATCTTATATGTCTTAACAACAAACTACAATAAAATGCTCAAAAACAATTTTGTATGATGTGAACAAAATTTACATTACATTAACAATGGAAATGGAAACCAGTGTATTGCTGGAGTCAAGTTAACTTAACATGCAATACTAATTTTAATTTTAATTATTCACTTTCTGTTTAATAGATGAAATTAAAGATCAAGCAGTATAGATACTATAGTATAGTATAGTATAGTATACTATAGTATAGTATAGTATAGTAGAGTGTAGTATACACATTTGTGTTTTAATGTATTAAAACTAAAACAGCTTGGCCATAATTAGGAAAGGAACAACAGGAAGACTATTAAGGAAGAGGTTGCAGGTAGGGGAAAAATACAAGACAAGGGGCGTCAGATTTGATGTAACAAAATGATTAAGGATTGTGAGAATTAAATTTTTCTTTGGAAAATGGGAAGATGAAGAGTTAGATGCACAGTGTAAAGTTTTTAGGTTGTTATACTATATATGTATTTGGGGAAAATAATAAATTGATAGAGATTCAGAAGCTCCCATTAAGATACTTAGGAGTAGAAATAGGAATAGCGTATGGAAAAGAAAGGTTTGGCATTGGCATCAGTTGGGGACAGAAAAGCTGAAAGATGAATTAAGGGAATCAGCATCATAGTTTAAAGAATTTGAAGAGATTAGATGCAAAAAGAAGTAAAGAAAGAAAATTGCAAGGACATTTGAGGAGAAGAAATCCAGGGAGGTATAGGGAACACAACATAAAATAAAGTAGGAGTATTCATTGAAAGAGATAGGAGTGGCCTATAGGTCTTTCGGCAAATTAAAGCAGAAGAAACAATGCGGCATTTGAGAGATCACTGGTTCCAGTAGATGATCTGCATTTAGGGAGGCATGAAAAGGGTGGGCTGATGATAATTGTTGTAGATGTGGTCAGGAATGCACTGGTCAGTTAAATACATGCAGGGACTGTAAAGATCTTCAGATATAAAGGGATGGTAATCTGATGAAGTGGAATAATGTGTATTGGAAAATGGAGAAGAAAGTGGACACTTTTGCTTGTGTGAGATAAGAGGGACAGACATGGAAGTGACAGAGAGAGAAAGAGAGAGCGCAGGGAAGGAATTTTAGTGGCAGTTGGAAGCATTAAAAGAAGACAGTGTAGAATTGGAAAGAGATGGAGGTGGAGCCCTGGGGAAAAAGAAATGTCAAATTGGGTAGTAAAAATCTCTTATGAACAAGGAAGCTAGCAAAGAGATGTGGAGTAGAAGAGAGACAGGGAAGGGAGAACTAAATGTTTTAGGTAAGGGTTTGGTTATAGTGTTAGAGTAAAAGAAATGATGAAATAGTGGTAACTATGGAAAAGGTGCTATTTGAAATTATCAGGGGGAGGTTTATTGAAAGAAATTACCAATGAGATGAAATGAGACTATTCATGTTGAGAGTCTTTGCAAAATATGAGGTGCTGGACTAATAAAAACTGCATTTGCAATTGTGAATTTATGAATTATGTTACACATAAAATCTTAAAGAAAAATAGAATTTAGAAAGGGATGATACCTTCACCATGCACTGTAGCCTCTATCACCCCATCTTTTCTAGGCTTATCATACCGTGGAGGTTCTCTTTCTAGGAGAAATGTGCTTTTGTAAGCCCTCATCTTGCTAGCTGACAGTAGGCAAAGATGATGCAGCTGAGAAGTCAGCATCCAAGTCTGCCTTTTATTATTCTTGATGTGTCGTCTCTGATCAATGCCTGTAGGTTCATCAGGCATGCACTGTATCATTGAATTTGATCAATGATGACTCTGAACACCATGCCAGACTACATACCTCCACTGGACATGAACACAAATCATTCATCTAGATCATTGATTTCAACAGCAGAATTTCATAAGTTATGTAAGTTTGCAAAAGGTCTTCTGACTTATCAACCTTCAGGAGACATTGTATCAGTAATTGCTGAATCATACAAAATTTTATCCGCATAGGTATCTAAATGTTTCTTGAAATATTCCTACTAAAACATGTAATACATTCTGGAAAGACACTCCATAATTGTGCTAATCTGTGTGCTACATAATGTTGTTTCATTTTTATGACATATTTCTAAGCTACGTTATGTGTCTTTCCATTATTATACACTTCAATTCCCAAATGTGACTCAAAAATGGATCATTAAATACCTTATAAGCAAATAGGAATCAACCCGTAATTTTTCTTTAGTGGAAAGAATACGTCAGATTGTTTGGTAAGTTTTTTAATAAATGTATGTTGTACTGCATTTATACAATTTAATTGCCCATTTTTCAGTCGACAGAAACCAGTATCACGATCCAATATTTATAAACCTCAAATAATGTAACTAAACAAGAAAAAAATTCTCACTGTAAAAATTTTCATACTCGATTCTTTCTGTTATAATGCATTTTTTTACAGATGAGGTGAACATGTTTTTAAAAAAAATGAAGCTATCTAAACATTGAAATCTTTATAACTGCTAACTTCTATTAAAACAATTAATGACAATGTCATTGATTTCCTTAAAGTATGATTACCAAAATGCACTCACTCTACAATACTTTTTTCACCCACCTGCTATACACTAACCAAATAGCCATAGCTCATTCAATCATATACCAACCCAAAAACTGCCCAGCCCTCCAAAAACTAGTAGAATTGCATAGTAGCAACAGACCTCTAAGATCCTCTGAAAAACTGCAACTGCAGGTCACAAAGGCACATAACTCAGGAGAACAAAACCAACCCTAGACATCCTGGTCAAAATACATCAAGACTTTAGTGTAAAAATAACCAAATGAGTGACTCCTTAGTCCAAAAATGTTATTATCAATCAGTCAAGTGTTTTTACCCTAGACACTGTTGGAACCTTTGCAGAATACAAAAACACACTAAAATGCTTAAATACAAGTATTTACATAATTAATTAAAACCATGTGACTCAATTAAAAATATACAAACTCTAAAAAGGAAAACAGACCACAAATTAGAACCTGTTAAAAATATAGAGAGGAATACAAATAATTCTTTAACCCTTGTGGTACTCAACTAGATTAAATCCAAATAGTGCATACTCATATTACCTTGCCTATGCAAAATCCCAGGGAATGAGAGAAAACAAAACAAGTATAAACTTTCAAAAACCTTTAAAAATTATTAAAAAATTATTAATTAAAAATTGATGAGCTTCCAAATATAAATCTTGTGTCCTAGATTTTAACATGGGAAGGATAGAGAGGTTTTCATTCAAACCAGGTGGGGTAAGTGAAATTTAATTTTAATTGCCAGTGTAATTCTCTTCTTTCAATGTGTAACTTCCACAATCCTCCCCTTGGGTTTTTGGAATAATATCCAAAATGCCAAAGCAATTTTTTTTAAAACCTGTACAAACCAAGGTGTGTTTAAATAGTGCATTGTTGGGATTCTACTTAGAAGTCGCATAAGGATGTTCATAAATTATTTTCTTCCATTGTCTGTCTGTCTTCCCCATATAAAAAAATCCACATTTATTGCAAATAGCAATATAAACAATGCCCCCAGTAGCATGATTACCTTTCTTTCAAATAAAATATGAAGGAAAATTCTGAAGGGAAACTGTAGGCTCTTCTAAACTGTAGGGATGTTGTTTACATGTTCTACAACAGGTGGCTCCATTCAAGATGGGGTAAACGGGGAATCTGATGTCTTCAAAGTAGAATTTAAGGGTTCTACCAGTTTTAAATACAAAGTTCAGTCCAATCTGTAGCATTTCAAGGATTTCAGGGTTACCCTTAAAAAAGTAATCCAATTTTTAGAAATAATAGCTTTGATTTCCCTGGAACCAAATCAAAAGGAAATTACCATCCTGTTGTGAAAATCTTGCTTCTTTTCTTCCTTTCTACCCTGAAACATGTAGGAGCCATCTCCTAAGAGTGGTTTAAATGTTAAACTACAATCTTTAAGAACTTTATCACCTATTTTGCATAACAACTCCTGGGGATACCTCCTCTCCAAAAAACATTTGAAAAATAATACCCATTTCAGTCCAAAAGTTCATAAGGTTTGAGCACATTCTCATGGCTGGAACTAACTGCCACGTATAAATGTTCCTTTTAGTGAAATGGGGGGGATTGCTTTAATAGTCCAGGTAGCTATTAGAAAAGGTGGTCTTCCTAAATATCTTTCAGACAAAAGTATGATTGAGGGTGTTTGTGTATAACCTAGCATCTAGGTAGTCAATACCAACATTCAAGGAGGAGGAAGTAAATTTAAAAAATGAAAAACATTGTTTAAGTAATCAACAAACTCCACTGATTCCTGTTACAAAATTTTCCAAAGAATAAATATATCATGCAGGTAATGTAAACAGGTATTCCACCCTTCCCTAAATTTGGAAGTAAAATCAAACTTCTTTTTCCATGTGTATAACACCAGGTTGGTGTACATGGGTCCACAACTTGCATCCATTGCTACACCCTTGACCTGCTTAAAACAATTTCCCTTCAAAGGTAAAAAAATTGTTAACCAGAATAATTTCCATAACTTCCATAACAAAATTAACTAAGGTGTTATTCACTGTAGTAAGTTCTTTAATTGCTTCATAATAAAAGACACACACTTTCTTTGTGTGATATATGTAAATAAATTTACACCATCTACTGTAATAAAGTAACAGCAATCACTTACAACTGTTTTTTAAATTTAGCCAGAAAATCCCAAGAATCTCTTAAAAGATAGTCAATATATCTAGTGGCATTTTTTTAATAGTCCGTCAATAAAAACTCCAAGGGTGTAAGTTGAACTTTGGTGTGCTGCAATGATAAACCTATAAGGTGGTTGGTGGATGTTCTTGTGAACCTTTAGTATTTCAAAGGCTGTGGGGATGAGGGGATGTTCATTACTCAAAAAAATGAAAACTTCCTCTGAAATTGCTCCCTGTAAGAGACTGTCTTTCAAAAATAATTGAATTCTCTTGTGGGCCAAAAAACTCTCTGTTCTAGAAACCTCCTGATATTTAGCAGTGTCATGAAAAATTCCAAATAAATGAATAAATGACACACATAATTAACTTTACCAACCAAAATGACCCCCCACCCAATCAGGTTTCATAATCCTAAGGCTGCCCTTGTTTCTAAGTTCTTTAATCAAATTAGATTCTTGTTCTGTCAAATTAAAAAATCTCTTCCTATCTCTTTAAACAAGAGAATATATCTTAGCAGAATATGCCTTTTCAAATGCTGTGATAGTTGGGTGGTTGGGGGGGTTGAAAATACTCAATAAAAGACACATACTTTCTTTGTGTGATATATGTAAATAAATTTACACCATCTACTGTAATAAAGTAACAGCAATCACTTACAACTGTTTTTTAAATTTAGCCAGAAAATCCCAAGAATCTCTTAAAAGATAATCACTATATCTAGTGGCATTTTTTAATAGTCTGTCAATAAAAACTCCAAGGGTGTAAGTTGAACTTTGGTGTGCTGCAATGATAAACCTATAAGGTGGTTGGTGGATGTTCTTGTGGGTGGTTGGGGGGGTTGAAAATACTCAATAAACACTGAGGTGTTTGTTGAATTAAAGGGCTCATGAGGAACTTGGTTTTAAACATTAGTTGAAAGTTAAGTTTCCTAGTGTAAGGCTTCCGCTCTGTTAGTACATCCACTGCTTCAACTCTAAATGAGGGAACAAATTTAAACCCCCTTTTTAAAAGTTGATGATGAGGTCGGTATACTTGTAAATATTAAAACCCTGGTAGGATAGAAGTTTCCCATCAAAGGCTTTATAAATGTTACAAAAATTACCCGCTGGCTCCTCCTCAATGTACCTTATATCAGTTAATTGTTGTTCATGTTGTTGTTCCTCCAAAATTGACCTCTCCCCTTGTTCCACACACCCTTGGGGGTGCATGCTTGGGGTAAAAATGTATTTTGTCTATTCCTGTTGTTTATTCTTTCAGACCTTCTTAAAGGGGATAATTACTTCCATAATCAGAAAACTCATCCCTATCAGGAGAACATCTTTTCTCACACAAAATATATCCCTCAACATATTATTAGCACACACAACCCAAAGAACTTCAAACTGCTACTTATACACCACTTCAGCAAAAACTGGCTCTGCTCCTTTACTACGCCACAGTAACACTATTTCCCCTATTCTCCCATGCTCGTACACCCCTAGTACAGCTAAACAATACCTGCTATCCCCTTATACTCTCTCTTCTGTGTATCATAGGATTGCCCACCTAAAAGCCTGTCGCTGTTATGCTTACTCTACACAGTAATAACCATGTTATTCAATTGTCTCAATTGTAAGTTCACACTGCTACGGTCAAAATCCTAACATTTAATTCTTAGACTGTATGTAAAGTACTTCATAATTCTTACATAAAATGAATAAGCTTGTGCTCTGACAGACTTGTGACCTTTGAACAATGTTGTAAGGTGTTTTTTTTTCCTTCTGTACTATGATGAATTTGTTTGTGAATTGTTTTTTGTGTGAATATTTCAAATTATGTTGAAATGTGATCTTATATACTATGTATTTTGTGATGTATGTGGAGCTTTTCTCCTGGGGTCTCCGCTGAAAATGGATTTCTTCCCCAGCTGGATACTCCTGGTAAACAAATGTTAAATAAATAAATAAATAAAATACTTGTTGTTTTAGCCAACCGTCTAAATGCATAGTAAATAATTATTAATGTTTGTGAAATATTCTTCATTATTTGCAGAATAAATAAATAGATAAAATAAATAAATAAATGCAGTCATCAAAAAACTTGACCAACCAAATGTGTTTACTGGTGGGATTAGAAGTAAAAAATTTACCTTGGATAATGGCCCTGTGTGTTCTTCCCCTGAGACACCAACTAATCCTTCTAATAAAGTATGGATTAACCTTTAAGATGTTGCAAAGCAAAATCAGTGATGTGAAATGGCAATAATTTAAAGGGTTTTGTCAGGTCCAAATAAATAATGCTTGAAGTTAAGCCATCATCCATGTCTTTAGTAATATGCTCATAAATCCCAGATGAGTTGATAAGCATATATTATCCTTAAAAAAAAAAAAAAAGTGCGACTCTATCAAATAGTGCAGTGTTATTTTCCCTAGATAAAATTTCACTAACACATCTTGCAAAGCATCTGTTAAATAATTATGTCAAAGTTATAGGATAGTTCTCTCCTGCCAATTTATTCCTGATTTATGCACAGGAACAACTATGGATTTTCTCCATGAATCAGGAACATGACCAGAATGAAGCATGGTGTTGGCTATAATGTTTAATATATTTACTAACTGAGCTTTTATTTAGTAACCTGGAGTCCAAGGATACAATCAGATCTACTCAAGATACCTAGCTAAATTTTATTTAATGCTCTCTTGTTAACATCTTTAGTAATAATGGAACATACCTCCAAAGTTCTTGGCTCATTTTCATAAGACATTGGACTGCTATCATCAGTATTGAGACTAAAAACTAGTAAATTATTTATTAAATATATTAGCAATTGTAACATGAGTTTTAATCAATGTCCCATCTTATAAGATCAAATTAATATGGTTGAGATCATACTTAAAAGAGTTTATATATTTTTTCATGCACAATATTTAATTCATGAAATTTCATATCTTGTTTTTTCATGTCATATCATTGATTATAATTTCTTATACCTCTGCCTCTGCTTTTTTTATTATTATTATTAAACTGATTTGGAAATTTATGATAAATATAAATAGCTCTCCATTTCCTATTATATGTTGTAATGAAACCGTGATTCCCTCAGTTTGGGAATGTATATTTTTTAATTTTTAACTTTATAATAAGCAGTATCAACAACAGTGATATGTAATGCGTCTTCTCATTGTTCTTACACTCTGCAATCTTTTACAGCTCACTTCAGTGTATAGAAGAGAAATATTTCTGTAATTGATAATAATTTTTAAGTCCATTATTATAACGTTTCATTTAAAGTCATGGTGTGTCCTTTACTACTATATCAAACTGAAATGATAAATGGTCAGACGAACCTAAAGGACCTGAAATTTAAATGTTCTCTATTCTAGTAGGGAAATCAGTTCCCAATAGCTGCTGGATTTGAAGGTAAGCGAGTGTCTTAGTCCATTCATTCCATCAGAGAGAATGTGTCACTTAGCTATCTGCAAGGTGTCACATGATGCCCACCTTCCCCTGAGATAGGTAAGCCTTTAGTGGATACACAACCCAGTCTCTGTCTAACCTGCTTCTCCAGTGTCTAAGAATCCATGTCTAGTACATGAGCTTTACCACATTGTCTACAACATAAAACAATACAGTGTCCATCATACAGTTATGTACGGTACCATACTTACATCCAGTAAGCTGTGGGCACTTCCACTGCTGTCAATTGTTGTTTTACACATGGCTTGATAATCATACAGATTAATTCTGCAAAATAAATAAATTGCACATTATTGACAGTGATACAAATCTGAGCATATGTACATGTTTAGCTGTTAATGCTTTCCATTTGCTGTGATAAAATGAAAATCCTACACAGAAAGACATGCAAGTCATTTCTACATACTAAAGATTATTATTAGCAAGTCATTATAAATGCGTCTTTGCCTTTCAGTACTACAGTGATGGATTTAGATTCTTACAACTGAAAAACTAAACTACTACAGATTACCCTTATACAACCGACAGTAGCCTATACAACACTGCAACAACAATGAATATTGCATGCTGTCAGAAGGCAAAGACTAATATTAATAGTATTGTAGTCTGAATCCATGTCAGAATAAATATTTTGCTAATATGTCATCATAATCCTTGAATAATATTTCACAACCATCTACCTAGCATTTAGTCATCATAGAAGGTAAAATAATGCCTTTAATATAAATTGTGTCATATTTAGCAAAACTATTTCCAGGCATTCCTAAAGTAGTGATGATAGGAAGTTATAATACACAACGCATAAACATACACTATGCTTGAGATGTTGCTTACCACTCACATTAATTTGATTATATTTATTTGATTAATTCGAACTGACAAAATATCCAAACATTGCATCCATTATGGACTACATACTTTCCTTCAACTCAGAAAAATTCAAACTAGCTAGCAGTCTCCCAGACACTTTCAGTGATTACCATCCCACTTACAAAAACAAAGATTATCACAAGCCCTCTACACTGGGTCTATATCAATTTGTCAAAGGTTCACTTCTGTGAACCTATCTTCCTTGATCTGAAACCACCAACTGTTCAGTTCCACAAACATTAACATCCATAAAAGATTTAAGTAGAGAAAGGAAACAGTTGGCCAACAGCACAAATTTGCCCCTTTCCCCATTTCCCCACTGTAGTGTGATCTCGGGGTTGGTATATATAGTTATTGGGGGTGTGTTGGGCAGCCTTCGCATACTGTGGTGAATGTTCTGGTGTAGTGTTGGCCAAGTGCTTCCTTTCCCATATGAAATATTTTTTTCATTGTGAAAGTTTGGTGGTTTTGGGTTGATGAAGAAAGGTTTGTGGAAGTGAACCTTTGACAAATTGATATAGACCCCTCTATACCACTACACTTTAATTCTGCAAGATAGCTAAAAATGTTGAAAATCCACATTCAATAATACCCTCAAAAATGTAATTGGGAGCCCCTCAAATACCTTTCACAAGACAAAGCTATCTCTTACTTCAATTAACACTTTTCTCATCATACCAAATCAGCAAGCTGTGATAAAGACATAAAAAAGTAAAAGACAGCACTGCCCCAGCTAATCCATCAAACAAAGCTACTAAAAATGGTCAGGACAAAAACTAGAAATCTTGGCATAAAAACTGTAAACAAATAAATCTAGAAATATATAGCTGTCTAAGAAGCCACACCAAGGCACCAGTTGTTAAAGAAAATATGACTTTCTTGTCCACTGACTAGGCTACATATTTCTGCTCAATATCTGAGCTGTTTGGCTGGCTGTATATATACCGACAATCAACTGTATTACAAGCTGAGTTAAGTACAAACTTGCAATGTTAAAGATAGTACTGCATTTTATTTTTCTGTTTATTTATTTGTTTCATTGGATATTGTGGTGTCTCTGTCTCTCTGCAGTTAGTGGGGGTTATTGTTGTTTTCACTTCATTGATATTCGGTGTTTAACTCTTAGCCTAAAGGGTTTCTCTGTACTTATAATTGTTAGTCACATATCTATGAATTTATTTCTGTTCAATATCTGAGCTGTTTGGCTGGCTGCTATATACGTAAAATCAACTATATTACAAGCTGAGTTAAGTACAAACTTGCAGTGTTAAAGATAGTATTGCATTTTATTTTTCTGTTTATTTATTTGTTTCATTGAATATTGTGGTCTCTTGTCTCTCTGCAGTAAGTTTCCTGCCCTCTCTCCCTGTTCTTGTTGTGGTATTAATCTTGGTGGCTTTGAAATTGCCCACCCCTCCTGTAAAATTGTGTTTGATGGGTCCATCTCATTTGCTCACTCAACTGAGTACAGTGAGATCATATTTTGATTTCAGACACTCCTATCAGTTTCATCTGTTCAGCTTTATTCCAGCTCTATTCCAGTCTAGTGTCATTAGCTCATTCTACCTAACAGTGAGAGAACATTTGAGAAGGGCAACCCACTTAGGTCCTTAACCTTGAATTATCTTCTGTTTCTCCTTCTCCCGTTCCACTTTGCTAAAAAAAAAAAAAAAAAAAAAAAAAAAAAAAAAACTTTCCTAGAATCTCCTTGTGTTCTGACTGAGTGTGCTTCTTGGCTGATAAGTATATTTTGGCACATTTTAACTGTTCAGAGTTGAATTCAACAATAATTGAATTCAGTTCATAATACAGTTTTAATAAATTGCATTTATTTAAACTGTATTTGCTTTAATATTGCAACACACTTAAGTGTGCTAGCTTGCACTGCACTTGAATTGTTTAGTGCTGTTTTAGCTGCTTTTCTGTAAAAAAAATCTAATCTTGTTTCCTGCCTTTCCTGTAAGTAGTCTAGTCCAGATACAGATTTGCTGTATCCAGGACTGTTTGTAAGCTTCTGAACCCCCCAAGCCTTTTCTCTGTTAGAGGGGAAGCCTTCTAGCTTATCAGTGGGAGTGGTAAGCACTAGGTAGCTTAGCTATCATAAGAGGGGTGGTTTCTGGCCCAGAAATTGTAGTTTACTGGCTGTTTGGGCAGTGTTTTCCATAATTTTCAACTTTCTGGTTTAAAAACCTGGATTTGCGCTTGTTCCCACCTCTCTTATAACTAGTCTAGTCCAGTTACAGATTTGCTGTATCCAGGAGTGTTTGTAAGCTTCTGAGCCCCCCAAAGCCTTTCTGTGTTGGAGGGAAGCCTTCTAGCTTGTCAGTGGGAGTGGTAAGCACTAGGTACCCTATCTACCATAAGAGGAGTGTTTTTCGGAACAGAAATTGTAGTTTATTGGCTGTTTGGGCAGTTTTTCCATTTCTTTCAATTTTCTGGTTTAAAAGCCTAAGTTTGCATTTCATTCCCACCTTTCCTGTAACTAGTCTAGTCCAGATATAGATTTGCTGTATCCAGGATTGTTTGTAAGCTTCTGAGTGGTACCAAAGACTGCTCTTCATTTTTTTCTTTAGATATGCTAGTTCTCTCCACTCCTGCATTTTTTCTAGCTTATTAGTCTAGCACACTGCCAGACTTCTTGTAGCAATTGTTGTAGCACACAAAAGTGCTACCAGCACTAAATGTTCCACAAGGAAACAGCTCCAATACTTATTATTAATGCCCACCACTCCAAGCATGTCTAAAGGTCAGTTCAATGTGCTTTCTCCTATTAACCTGGTGAACTTGGGCATCCTGAGGCAATGTAGCAACTGCCTCATGTACACTGACAACCCTCTCCTCTTACCTCTCAACACTCAGACTTACGAGAGATGCAGTTATATATCCAAATTGGATGCCACGCACTCTCCAGTCAAGACCGGAATAGCCGGTCAAGAGGAGAAGTTTAACACTTGCACCACACCACATGGAACACATAGCCCTCCAGAAAACACACCAGGTGCACTGCCTTCACATAAAAACAGAAACCACACACCCACCTTTGCAGAGGCTCTCAATAAAATTCTATCCAAACAGCAGAGACCTCCAAGGAAGAAACGCACTTGACCACCACAATACAACACTAATCACGAGACACATAACTCTCCTAAACAGTGTGCCACTCAACTAAGGCCCCTAAGGCAAAACAGCATGTCCAACACACTAGTCATAGGTGATTCAATAGTGAGGCACACTGATGTTCCACTCACTAGGTTGAATAAGGAGAAAGTAACAGTCAGCTGCTTGTCAGGTGCCGGGATCCACCACATAACACATGCACTCAGGTCCCTCAACAACAGGTACAAATATGACTCTGTCATTGTACATGTGGGTGTGAATGACCTGAGACTTACCTCCCTGGACTAAATGAAAAGAGACAAGGAGGAGCTCTCAGATTATGTAGACCAGGCGGGTATGACCCTAGCCCTGAACAGCATCCTACCATCACTCAGAATGATACCACAGTACAAGCAGAAAATGATTGATTTCAACAATTGGCTAAGTCTTTGGTGTCATTCTAAGCGGATCCAGTATCTGGCTGCCTGGGATGAAATGATTGACAGACCTTGATGATTTGCCAGAGAAGGCCTGCATCTGTCATGCCTGGGCTTTCCTATACTGCCCAAGGCTCTTGCCACCCCATAGTGCCTTTTTTAGATGGTGTTCCAAACACCAAATTACCACTGTAACAGCTACAAACAAATGCAATCTGATGGTCATGCTGCTCAATGCTAGACGTCTAAATCTCAAAATGCACTCACTCGAAGCACTCCTTAAAATGGAGAACATCAACATTTGTGCTGTAACAGAGACTTGGTTAAAGGCAGCAGAAAGCACCCCTACACTACCAAGCTATTACGCATTCCACACCTTTTGACCCCAGAACTTGGACCAAAGCTCCAAAGGCAGTGGTGTTTCCATATTCATAAAGGATGCACACACCTCTAGACTGGTAGCCCAACATAATGCATCAGAGATACTTCAGGTGCAGCTAACATTGGGTAAGACAGCAATTCAGGTCGTAGCCTGCTATAGGTCACCAGTCATATCCCAAGACTCACACTCCACGTGGCTAAGCACCCTGGAGAATATCAGGGTCCAACATAACACTCTCATACTGGGCGACTTCAACTATCCCTCCATCAACTGGGAAAACTACTCATGTACCAATATACCAGCCCAACATTTCCTGGAATTCATGAATTCTAATGCCCTGGACCAGCTCTTTCTTACCCCGACTAGAGGTAGCAACATCCTTGACCTGGTAATTACTAACATGGGTGACAGTTGCTCTACACCAATAGTCATCTCTTCCCTGGTTAGATCCGACCATAAACTAATCACCTTGGAAATCCACATCCCACCCCTCCCCCTCACAAAGGTAACCACCATGAAAACCTTCTCCAAAGCTGACTTTGAGCTCCTAAAAACAAAGGTGGCTAACTTCACAGCACCCATGCAAATGGAGAATAGTTGCATGAATGCCGAATCATACACCAATGAACTGTACGAACACGTACACAAATGCATAGATCTCACCATACCCAATAGAACCAAGACACTCTCCTACAAAAAAAGGAGGCCAATCTGGTGGTCTCCTGCCATAAAGAAACTCTACAACAGAAAGAGGAAACTAATGCGGAATAAGGTGAAGTCCCAATACTGGAAAAACTCCCTTATCAGCCTTAACAAAAAGTTGAGATCCTTTATCAAATCCTCTAAATCTAGCTATGAAAACAAAATTGCAGCAGACATTAAAGACAACCACAAGGCCTTGTATAGTTATGTAAAGAATCTCCATGACAATATCCAGATTTGCTCTGAGCTACTGCACAATGGTACCTCCTATACCAAGCCAACAGATATTGCCAATATACTGGCCAACAGATTCAATGCCAGCTTTACCACCCCCCCCCCTCCAAGGGCCAATCACAATACCAAAAGATTGCCAGGCACCCAGTATTACTGCTGCACAGGTTAAAACAGCACTGTCCAAGGCCAAGAATACTGCTTCTATGGGACCTGATAATATCCCTGGCTGTGTTCTACATGAACTACAGTTTGAACTGGCACCTCACCTGTGTGCCCTGTTCAATCACAGCCTCATCTCAGGCTTTGTCCCTACCAAATGGCACACTACTACAGTCATCCCTCTCCACAAAGAAGGAGTGACTACAGACCCTGGGAACTATCGCCCTATTAGCCTGATGAGTCTAATATGGAAAGCTATGGAACATGTCATCATGCACCTAATAAACAAGGATATATGGAATCTCCAAACTCTGGATCCCACACAGTTTGGTTTTGTGAAAGGTAGATCATGCCTGCTCAACTTGATCAACTTCTTTGAGTCAGTCACCAGAGCTGTGGATGAAGGCAAGGTAGTTCATACAGCCTACCTTGATCTGGCCAAGATTTTTGAGACCATTCCCCATTCAGGGATCATAGAAAAACTCACTAAGCTGGGCATCAACCCCTATATCACTAGGTGGGCTGGAAACTGGCTCACAGATAGAACCCACAGTGAGAAAGCAGCTGACTCCAAGTCAGACTGCAGACCAGTCATGAGTGGAGTCTCACAGGATTCGGTACCGGGTCCTCTCCTGTTTGGTATCTACTTTTCTGAAGTCCAGGCTAACACAAAGGGACTCTGGCTGACAAAGTCTGCAGATGATTGCAAGTTGGGAGCTATTAACAACTCTCCAAGTGATGTTGGCATCCTACAGAATCCTCTCTGAAACCAACGACTGGTGTCAGAACCATGGCCTTAAGCTCAATGCCAAAAAATGTGTCATCATCCCCTTTGGGAAAAACCCAGTTCCCCATAAATTACATCGATGGTAGTCCACTAAACACAGAAGGCATTATAAGAAATATGAGACTACAGTTTGACAACAGCCTCTCTTTTGACCACCAAATTGCCACTGTAGTCAGAAAGTCCTTCTAAATGGCACATCTCATTACTAAGAGTTTTGCATCCAGGAAGAAAGAGGTCATTGTCTCCTTCTGCTCTTCCTTCATTAGGCCAATCATCGAGTACAATGTCCCATTGGCATGTACCTCACTACTCACCTGGACCTAACAACTGGAGAGGCCACAAACTCAGACTCAAAAAACTCAAACTATTCTCTGTCTCATATCACCTACTTAGAGGTGATCTCTGCTTGACTTACAAAGCCATGTCTCACCCAGCTCTGTTAGAAAAGCTACATCTAAAGAAATCCCAATCCTGCTGCATCACATGCTGCAGAGACCTTAACATCATTACCACAATCAACAGAACATGCTGGAGGGACAGGTTCATAACCCAGAGACTGCCCATGCTATGGAACAGACTTCCCATACATGTCAAACAGAGCACCTCACTGGCCGTCTTCAAGAGAAATATTGATGAGTGGATGGGAATTAGAGAATTCACCCCAAGGATCACTCCACTGGCTCTACTCGGCACGAAGATCGGGTGGCATGATGCCAGCGTAATCCTATTGACTAGGCTTGTAAAGGCTCCAGGGACATTAGCCTAGTACACACCTATGAGCCTATGAACCTATGAACATATAGGAAAGGCATGAAGCATGTCTGGCAAAGCTTGAATGCCCTGTTGAAACCAAGCAGAAAATCCACTCTTCCTTTCCAGATGAACCTATCAAACACATAGCTGATACAGTCAATAACCAATTCATATGCTGTATCACCCTCAACCCCCAACAATCATCCAGGCCCAGCTTTTCTTTCACTCTAAAACTCCAGCCCCATACCTAAACTCTCCTCAAAAACAGTCCACACCTTTACCGTAAAAAATGCCTTCAAAATCTGGAAATGTCAAAACTATTACCTGACTACGTGCCAGCAAAATATCTCAGCATAGCTACTGATAGTCTAAGTTATGCATTATTCCTCCTCATTTACAGATCCATAAGAGAAAACTTCATCCCTGTCCAGTGGAAAGGGCAGTCTCTGACTTGGCTCTGATAGAAATGCCACACATTCATAAATCAAACTGCACAAGAGTCAGTCACTCTAGGGATCTTAACTTAGACTCTGACATGAACAGATCACACTGGAGAGAGAGAGATACATCTCCCAGATACTGCCATTACTCTGGAACAAGCTTTCAATTCATATAAAGCATAGCTCCTCCATGACCCTCATCAAATGCAGTCTAGATTAATGGATGGGCAACCACAAATTCTCTCCTATAGTGGCAAACATGTTCTTCCTGGACAGGGGAAGTAGGTATTACCTACCATAGACCTTTACCTCTGCAAACTTCACTCACCTAACCACTGACAACTGGGGCAATATGGGATAGATATGACTGGGCTTTTAAGGGCTCTAGGGCCTTTAGCCTAGTAATTTTTTATGAGCCTATGAATGTATGAAAGGTTCCTCCATAATGCCAATGCATAAAGGTGTCACATCCACTGAACTGTCAAAGTTTCACCATAGAGCAATCCTCCAACCACACTCCAAAGTACACAAAATCGTTCTGTGTGAAAACCAACTACTCTCTCCCACCAAACATGGTTTTTGACCCCATAACATTACTGTAAAAGCCCCAACTTCATTGTCTTGATATTGTTAGTCAAAGCAGCAATTTATGACTTATCATCTCCACTCTTATCCTTAACATGTTAAAATTTTTGATACAATTTCATACCAACTTCTCCTACACAGACTCCATCTTTGTGGCCTTGTACCTTCCACTGATAAAGGGTTCACCAGCTTCCTTAATAATCACACCAAGTCTGTAAAATGGATTGACTCCTACACCTCCCTCCCCCAAGTCACAGCAGTTATTGCCTATGACTCTACACTAGGACCTGTACTTTTCAACATCTTCATTAACAACATACACAAAGAGTCAAAACCTGCCAGCATTATTCAGATGAAGTGAATCTACACTAGTCTGCTCAGCCTCCATGTGTGTGTGTGTGTGTGTGTGTGTGTGTGTGTGTGTGTGTGTGTGTGTGTGTGTGTCCATGTGTGTATTTATTTGACTATACTAGTCCAGAATGCAACCTTGTGATTATCATTGATCAAGGAATGAAAATACAGGAAACGAGGCTTTATGAACTAAACATAAACTGAATTATGTATCTGCTACTCACTCATCACTAAGTGATTTTATTGCTCTTAAAGTACCATTGGGCCACAAAAGTGGAGCCCACCCATAATGCCAGCCACAAATGTGACAGACTTCTGGGAGGTTTCTATGCTGAGTCCACTTAGCAGGTCAGCTTCAACCTACTATGTCCCTCATTACTGTGTTCCCCTTGCTTGTGTGTCACTCACCTTCCCCTGTTTCTTGTCCATTCCTTATTGTTAGAACCTTCCATATCAATCATTTCCATTGTTACATGCTTATGTGTCTGCCCCTGCTGTCATCCCTATAGCCTTCTTCTTACCCACATCACTCTCTCTATCTTTCTTCTTTTATAAAAATAAAAAAGATACCTGTTCCCAAAAAAAAAAAAAAAAACCTCTTCCATGCACTACTTGTTGCTTCTGCCTTCCCACTTACCTTTCTTCTCCCACCCATTATGACTACAGACAATGCCCAACACATTTGATAGGGTTATAGACAAACAGGTGTTTTTGGTTAATGGAGTGCAATGACCAACTGGGAACGTAGCTGTGTGAAATATTTTTTTAGTGCTAGACAGGCAGAAGGGTGACGGATAATTTTATGTGGTAGTGCTATACAATGGTGGGTTCTGAAAGGTTTTTTTGCTGCAAATTATCAACTTTGTTATAGCATTGTTCAAGCTTTAATTTTTGTGAAGCCAATAAGTTAGTAAGGATGGGAGTGCCATAAAACAGAGTTGAGAAGACATAAGTAATGGCATGTATAGTTTAAGTTGCATTGGTAAGAACATTGTTGGCTCTGTAATGCATCCCTAGTTTTTGATGATTTTTTTATGCAATGTTGTATATGCAGGTCGAATGTAAGATCATCATCCACTATCACCCATAATAATTTGCTATGAGAAGTGACTTCAAAGGTTATATTGTCAAGAGAGAGGACTTTAAATTTTGTTTTTTCATGAGAGAGGGATTTGGGGGAAAAAGCAGTAGTTTGGTCTGTTTTGGGTTACGCATGAGTTGTGAGTCACAGAGCTGTGTTTCATTGGCTGTTAAAGCTTCCTGAGCATTGTTTTGGAGGTACATCATGTTGTCAGATTATAATGGAATCATATGCATAGTATATAAGAGATGCCTGTTGTGCGGATGCTTAGAGGATGTTCATGAACATGTTAAAGAGGAGGGGACCAAGGATAGAGCCTTGTGGTACATCGGTGGTGATTGGAAGGTAAGGAGAGAGCATGGAGTGACATTTTGTTGTCTGATACCTATTGGACAGTAATGTTTGAATCACAGAAGGGTGGACTGACAAATAACTAGTGAGGACATTTGAAGTAGAAGTTTCCTGTGACAAACTGTGTCAAAAGCTTTAGACAGGTCTAGAAATAAGGAAGAAAATAGTTTGCCCTTATCTCTAGCTTTATGGATAGTATTTGTATGTGTTAGAAGGACAATGATAGTACTGTGGGAGGGAAGCCAGGATGTGTAGGGGATACAAGTTCTTATTGCAGGAGGTAGTCTAGCAATTGTTTTTTAATAATTTTTTAAATATTTTTGTGAGGGCAAATAAGATTTCTATATGTTTAAAGTTATTAATGTCTGTTGAATTTTCTCCTTGTGCAGAGGGATAATGTGTGACTTTTTCCAGAAATTGTTGGATTGACCTATTTATAAAATATGACACAGGATAGGCAATGCTATTGTCTGCTATTTTTAGGTACTCATTTGGAAGGTCATCAGCTGACAAAGAAAATGCTTTAAGTTTGCATAAGAGTAATTTTATATAGGATATGGTACAGAGTTGAAGATGAAAGTGGATGTAGTGATATTTTGCTGTTGGACAGGGTTTGGATTAGATGCTGAGGATTAGATGCTATATTATCTATAAAATAAGAGTTGGACTGTATTGCAGTTTCGAGGGTGGAGTTATTGGTAGACGTGTTTGGGTTGAATTTTTGGCTGGGATGTAAGATTTATTTAATGGATGTCCAACATGTTTTAGTGTTGTCTTTAATATTATTCCAAACGTTATTATAGTATAGTATTTTATCATCATTTATTTGCTTTTTATTACGATTGCAAAGCATTCTGAAGTTTATAAAATGTTGAAGTATTTTATATTTTTGCCATTTTTCCATGCCTTCTCTGCATCGTGCAATAGCATTCTACTCTTTTTGGATTGCGAAATTGCATTATTTGTTTTTAGTCTCTTCCTTCTAGGAGATGCAAAGCTATTTAGGATATTTAGAAAAGTTGTACCAAATTTGTTTACAGCAACATATACTGGTGGATTTTTAGGAAGTTCCAGTAAATAGACATTAATGCAGTAATGAACATTTCTGGGTTAAACTTGGAAAGCTTGCATGTTATTTTATAAATATGCTGTTTAACTGGATGTGTAAGATGTCTGGTCAGAAAGATTGGGAGGTGATCAGTGAGAGAGTCTGACATTGTACTGGTGGTAGTGTATTTACTAGGGTCTGATACTGAGATCCAGTCTAATACTGAATTTGATGTCTTGCTGTAATGCGTGGGGCTATTAATTAGTTGTGTAAAATCGTATAAGTTCATGCTAGATGTAGGGGACTTACAGTTTATGTCAAACCAACGGACTTTCACATCATCAAGTAGTGTTTTACTTGTGGAAATGTTATGGATATCCAGTGTAGGATATCTCCCAGTATAGCTGTACTGTCACCAGGAGGGATATAAAGGACTATAATACATATTTGTTTATAATTGTTTATTTTGAGGAAAGCAATAAGAAGCTGTGCTGAACTGAATTTTAGTATTGGCTTGCTGTAAGGGGAAATGTGGTAGGTGTTGGGAAATATTAACGTGATATTGCCACCTTTGCTCTTTATATGGTCATTACAGATATTACAGCCAGGAGGTATAATGTCAGATTCATTTATGGAGGTTTAAGCCAAGTTTCAGTTACAGGGAAAATGTCAGGTTTATATGCAGTAATCTAGGCATGTAGTTCAACAATTTTATTTCTTATGTTTCTAACATTATCTTTGCATTCATTGTAATAGGTGAGGCCAGAATCAGGGTGTATATCTCCTCCTAAAAGGATTTCAGTATACTGGGGAATTATGCATACTTGTTTTTTGGTGAGGATTCTTGCAACTTAATCTTGTTTTGGTTTGAGATGAAGTGCAGTTAATTACTCTATATTTGGAGTAAAGATGAGCGGCTATATTAAATAGGGTTGTTGCAATGTGTGGAGAGTGTAAAGAGGAAATGTGGATAGAACGATGGGACAGAGGTGGAGAAATGTTGAGAGATATTATTGAGTCATGGTAGGATGAAAGGTAGCACAGTAGTAGGAGGAGAAGAATAGAGGATAACTGGAAGAGTAGCATAATTAAGTACAGGAGTCTTTTTTCAGATGTTAGGTAGGGGGGAAGTACCAATGAAGAAGGAAACAAGAAGTTGCAGGACAGATGGAGAGTCAGTGATGATGGATTCTGAAAGCAGGTAGAGGATATGTAAGGTGATAAGTATTTTCTATAAAAGGAGAAAGTTAGTTTGTCCCTGTATCTTTTTTCGAATGTCAGTAATAGAGGAGTATGAAAAGGTTAGGTTTTTCACTTATATCAACGAGACCACTAATTTTCTGAGGTTCACTATGAACAAAGATAATGACACTTTGAATTACCTTGGCGTGACCATCAAAAAAAACTATGATATGAGCGGCTTTACCTCCCATCTATTTTGTAACCCGACGTATTCTACTTCACTGTTGCACTACAACAGCTGGCATCCATTACACCAAAAGAAAACATTGATTAAAGGACAGTATGTCAGATTAGCTAGGATGGTCTCTCAATTTGATGATTTTTAGAGAGAATGTGTAGTGTTGAAGGACATGTTAGTGACGAGAGGATACCCTGAAAACTTGTTGGTAATGTAGCTGATGAAGTAATAACCAAGAGGGAATTAGGGACTTTTTGTTCCCTTTTGTCCCATATACCTGAATGGGGTTCCTCAATGGGAAAGACCAAATATGTTCGGTAGAGCTTTTATCCTCCCGTACACTATGAATTTTTATGACATCATAGGGATTGTGACAAAATTTTGGACAATATTCAGTTTGGACACTGATGTCCATGATAAACTGGGCAATAGGCTACTGGTTGTTTACAAAAAGGAAACTTCCTTGAAGGGACTGATGGAAAGATGCATCAAAAAATCAGATCAGGGTGGTAGTTTTAAATGTGGTAGGTGCCCACAATGTCTATTTATGATGGATACCAACAAGATTAAAATCAAGAACTATGGGCATAACACACCACGTAGGAAACATTATTATTATTCCAAAGGTGTGGTATATGTTGCGTTATGTGACTCCTGTGACGCCTGTTATGTTGGAAAAACTATCAGGGCACTTAGACAGAAAATCTACCAACATGTATATGATATCAAGCACAAGAATGAAAGTAATGCATTGTACAGGCATATCAGCCTTTTTCTAATGCATGCTTTTAAATTCTTTATAGTTGATCAAGTGGATATTGGACCACGGGGGGGGGGGGGGACTCAGAGGAATTTTTAGAATTTATGGAGCTCAATTGTCAGATTAAAACCAATGCCTGCCAAGTGGGTCTATATCATAATATCGAATTTTACAAACCTCAACTGTTATATCAAACCCAAAACCTTGAAGACTGAGAACAGCGAAGCTACAGAACATCAAATTCTTTCCCAGGGAAAGAATTTGGTGGGACATTTCCATGGCTTCGCTATTTCCTCCACTGTGGTGCTATCTCGGAGTTGGTATATTTAAGTAGGGGGGGTGTGGAGGGTAAAGACCCCCACATTAGACATAGTATTGTTTGTGTATTTTGTGCTGGAGCAGCGATTTTTTTCCCAGGGAAAAAAATCGCTGTTCTCAGCTTTCAGAGTTTTCAGTTTTCGCGGTTATAAGTTCTATGTTATAGTGTTCGATGTTATTGTGTTTCGATCATGTGATATAAACCCTGCCAAGCTCCTCGATTAAATGATAGCATTTCTATCAGTTCTGTATTAAAGTTGAAATCCATGTTTTTTATGTGATTTAAAAGTATTTTTATTAGTTGTGCATAATGTATTTTTCACACATTTATTATTTTTATTGACTCTTATTAGCATTTATTTATTTTATGAAGGAAGTGATGTTTTAACTGTGGACCAATGAGAGTCTGGGGTGTGCTATTTAAAGTTGTATTTTTGTGATTAATGTTATTCTGAGGAAGTCTTATACTGTGACAAAAGCGTTTAATTATTAAAAAGTTTTTCTTGTACCGCATCGCGTCTGCTGTGGTTCCTGACTTTGCCCTTCATCTTTGGACTTATTTGTCACAATTACCTAGCAACAACTTGATCTTAATAACCCCATGATCACTGCTCATCTATCAGTGGTAAAACTTATCTTGAAGTAAAAGTAATTTCTTTAGGAGCACAAACGATCTCTAGTATGTTCTGTTCCCTGGTGGCTTTTTTTTAATACTGTGAAGCAGTTGTTGCTTCTTGTGAATAATTTCCTTGCTAGCATTGTTGAATCAATGTCACTCAGGACTAATTCTGGTAAATTTAAGTCACTGTTCTTCTTCCTTCTTGTGTTTCATGCAAGAAATGTATAAATTCCTCTAGGTCATCGGCAATTGACTTTTGTGGTCTATACATTCCAGCAATTGTTGTATGTTAAAGTCTTGTTTTTACTGTCACAGTTACATAGTCTATAGCATTGGTGTCATCATTGAGCGCATAATAATCTTAGGTCTCACAGCTATCTTTAATCCCTGTCATAACACCTCCATCTGATTTTTTGTTAGAATGTCTGTTACAGTAGAAACATTTATACCCTGACATAACTGGTTTCCAGTTATTGCATTTAACTGTTTCACAAACAATAACTACATCAAACTTCTGTGAACATAGCAGATTTTTCCAATAAAAAAAACTTTATTATTAATGCTCTTAGCATTAACAACCATCAAAGATGCACCAAATGTTGCTGTCTGAGAACTGTTACATTTTCATAAAAAATCCTGCCTCGCATTTGTGAAATACTGCAACATATCTGCTGCAAAAATTATCTTCCTTAATCTTGATAACTGCACAACATCCTGTCTGACCACATGTATGCCCACAATTAGGATCAGATGCTCTACACATTTCCATTTTTAAAACAGTATATTTTTTCATGTAGGTATTTACCCAAAAATAGATTTATTTATGGTAACATGACTATCCTTTCTGTATGTGATTTGTGAAAAATATGTTCTAACTCCTGTACAGCTATGCAGTCTAAGAGGGTTGTACGTTTCCTGTCAGAGAGTCACTGCAGATAAGATCATTTGTACAGAGATATATGTCAGATGACTGAGTTTTCAGAAAGTCAAAATTTGTATGGAGGAGACCATATGATCGAGTTTCAAAAATTTAAACATCTAAAAAAAAAAAACACACAAAAATCTACTTTTTAAAACATTTATGCAGGAGGGGGGCAAGCCCCTGTTGCACACTCCATTTGGGAGCTGCACCCCACAGCCCCTGCAAATTATATAAAACAACTCTGAGATCACACTACAGTAATAAAAATGGTAAATTTCATGATCCTTGCTGTTCTGCAATCTCTATTCAAAAGCTTTAAGTTTTCAAAACTTGATCATATGGTCTCAACCATATGAATTTGAGTTTCTGAAAACTTGATCAACTAATAGGGATTCTTTGTACTGACATGCGTAATAACAGATCCATACTTCCTTACATTAAGGCATTCTAAGGCCTGCCTTGCATCCTCTATTTCTTGTTCTTGGCAAGCAATGTTCGTTATCTTCCCTCCAATTCCAAGAACATCTTTTCTCCTCAGATCTGAAGAATGTTTAACTTCTAATTATGTGATATCTGCTCTATGAATTATTACAAAAGGAATGATTTTCATCACCACTGATCTTATTAATCCCACTGTTTTCATTTGTTATTACATGTGCAAGCATGCAATTCATATCCAGCTGGCTTTTTACAGCCACAGTTTGAGCCATATTGTCAACAACTGTCTTTCTCATTTTTTCTTACAATAATGTTCTTCAATCCTTCCATGTTCAGTTTTGATTTCTTTCTTTTCACCTGCCCCTTGCTTCTTTTTTGTACCTTCTCTTTTGGAAAACTGATTTGATTGCCTATAGACTGAAGGTTTGCAGATACAAAAATGTTATCATTCCCTGTAATCTGTATGTTACATAACAAAGTAGTGCTCTTTTTAGTATGTGTTCTCTTTGCTTTACAGACATTTTCAGTTTATTTTTCTTCATTATCTGTTGTGAACCTCTTTCTTTCTTTCTTTTTTTATTTCCTTCTGCAAAGTCTGAATCCTCAGATTGCGTCTGCTGCCTGCCGTTTCCACTTGCATTTTATTCATTATCCTCTCTGTCATTCCTGCTTGCAAATTTTGCAAAGAAGTTCCTCTGCCTTTCCTGCTCAAAAACAAGTGCTGGCGTTTCCCCATTCCCGCTCGCAATTCTGCCATTATCCTTGCAGCCAGGCCAGCCGGAAATGATGACGTGAGCTCCTTGAGCTTAATTCCAACTGGCTGGTAGCCTTGATGGAGCTGACGTCATCGTGCACGTGATAACATCAGCTCCGACAGCGCGAAAAATGAAAAAAAAAAGAAAGCAAAAAAATCGGAAATGAAGGGGTGCCAGTCGGGAATCGTAGCACCCCTTCATTTAGACCCCAAAACTCGGTAAAAAATGAGTAATTCAGTATGGTTGGGATGTATGCTGAATACTTGTATACAGAATTCAAAAGTTGTTAGCAGCATTATCATATTTCATAAGGGTTGCTTGATCTTTACAGACAATAGACACATTCTTTCTTAAATGTGTTCCATTTGCACTTTGCCTAACATTATTTATCTCATCAGTCCAGTCATTAATATATGTATCAACAGGTTACCAAGCTGTGCCAATATCACAAGTGCAATCATCATCATCAGTAAATCTAGGTTTACTAATAATAATGGTAAGGAACTTATCCAGCTTTTCACATGAGCAACACAGATCACCAGTGTTTTGAGGTTCTAACATTAAATATACATATTATTTATTACACTGTACAAAACATTGGTGCTTTAGTAAATCATTAATGCCATACTCATTTAATGAATCCACATTCAACTGCAAATGAATAAAAAATTCCAATAGAAAAGAATAACCAAAATCAGTTACCAGAAAATTTAAAGAGTAATTAAATTAACTTCTGAGAGAAAAGTCACACAAACAATATACAACTAAATATTAAATGTAGTACAGTAAAGCTGTTGCTCTGACTGTACAAGTTGTAAAAGGCAAACAAATGCTGGAATTCCTTTATATCCAATGTGGTACCACCTCATTTCAACAGTAAAGATCAATAAATCACAAACCAGTACAGGATTATTTAAATAACTCTGGTTTGTCCTCTCTGCAGTGTGTGAATTTATAGCTGACTAGGTCATTGGGGTGGTTACAGTTTGCCTGTCTAAAACTTATCCCTTTCTAACATTTAACAGTGAAGATTGAAGGTAAAACAACAAAATATAAATCAAAGTAAATATTGCGTACTACTAGCCCTTCCTTCTTACAAACAGTGAAAAGCAGTGAATAAAAAGTAAAAGCAAGAATTCAAATAAAAATGTCTTTACCAAGCTACTGTATAGTCAATCACAAACCAATATATATATATATATATATATATATATATATATATATATATATATATATATACATATACATATATATATATATATATATATATATATATATATATATAATATATATATATGTATATTATATATATATATATATATATATATATATATATATTGAATGTTTATTTTTTTTTAATTAAAAACCTTTATCAGTTCGGTACTCCATATAATTAACTAAAGGTTGGACAATCCAGGAACTTGCCCACTAACTAGTAGGTGGACCTATCAGGTGGTTTTGTGTTTATCAAATACAAGGTAATTCAAACTTGTGTTACTGGGGTTTAAGGATCGTATACCATATAGAAAAAAATCCATTGTAACAATAGATTTGTTAAAGCAGTTACACTTGTTAAAGCTCTATGGAGACATACCAGACTTGCTACAGGTGGAGTGTATTCTCTAATTTATACTCATTGCTCATGTCTCCTTCCTTAATGTGGACTAGCCACTTGCCACCACTTACTAACTATAGTTTGGATAAATTGTAGGCTTATATAACACCATCTGATTTCAAATTCCCTTTGAGTTTTGTAAACTTCATATTTTCTTTGATGGTCACTGAGGTGCATGCTGTCAAAAAGCCTTATTTGCACATCAGGATAATTCAGACAATGATGTAGCAAGGTTGATAGAGATAAAAAAAACTTCTGTAATATACATGGAAGCATCAGAAAAAAGGGGCAGACCAAACCTATCTAACTTAATACATTCTAGTATTCAGTACAAAATTGAGATAAAATCCATAGACACTGCTCCCATGCAGGAAATGGCAGTCATCAATCCAAGTTGAGTAAAAAGAACACAGTTTTATTCACAGAAAAAAGTGAGCGCTTTCGCCATTAGGCTTCATCAGACTTTACAAATTACATCCAGTAACAGTCATTTAAATAGTCCGCTCTATTCAATGATTGGTGGACACTATTTTAAAACTTAAAGTGCCACAGAAGACAAACAATAAACTATTAATATTTACAACCATTAAGATAGAAAAATGATAAAACAAAACATATAAAATTTAAGCTGCTTATAAACATATTATAATTCATACATAACTACATAACTACCTATACAGTAGTACATATATATTAAAAATAATATATAAAGATTTTTTTAAAATCATCTTGGTCTAGGGATTCTTCTACCCTTCAAAAAAGGTTTAATGTGAACTTTGTCATTGAGACCCGGTGGGTCATCAGCTCTCCATCTGATGATCCACCTAAGTTCATATTCTAGGGTCCGATTGATTAAGTCACCTCCCCTATAACCAGGCACTAAATGTTGTATAATGCTGAAATTAAAAACATGACCAGGACCTGACAATTTACAGTGCTTGGCTAATGCATTGGACTCTGACCCTTTTCTGATATGGTAATTGTGTTCCCTAATACGATCCTTAAAGGCCCTGTTGGTTTTCCCTATATAAAACGAGGGGCATGCTTCACATCTAGCTAAATAAACAACATTTTTACTATTACAATTGGTATTAGTGCTAAAATAAAATGTATGTCCAGTGACCGGATGTACAAATGTTAACTCCTCATTAATATAGCTACAATGGTTACACATGCCACAGGGTACTGTATTTCTAATCATTCTAGGGATAATCTGTTTATGACCCATATTCTTCGGTTTACATAATAGCCTCTTTAAGTTTGGTTTATTTCTAAAAGTAATTCTAGGTCGAGGTCCTACTATTCTGGCAATGTCACTGTCAGATAGTAAAATGTCCCAATGTTTAAAAAACATATCTCTCACTTCCTTCGTGTCTCTAGTGAAGGACATTATAGGCCTAACTTCCATCATTTTAGGTGGTGGAATTTCATCAGGGTGCCTTGAATGATCCGAAAAATAGGGTCTGCCCTAGTGGATCGTAGTTGATTAACTTCTATTACAACCCTCTCAATTAAACTGTGGTCATACCCCCTTTCAATAAATCTCTTTCTCAGTTCTTCTATTTCCTTATAATAACTATCATCTATGGGATTGTACCTGGACGCTCTCATGAACTGACCTTTCAGTATGTTATGAAAAATATGTGTGGGGTGCATACTTCCCCTGTAAAGTAATGTATTCCGATGGCATAACTTACGGTGGACAGAGGTGTTTAAAAGTCCATTATCTAACTTGAACACATCTACATCCAGGTAGGAAATCCTGTTGTCAGAATAATTCAAAGTAAATTTCAAGAATTCAGTGGAAGAGTTCATAGAGCATACAAAAGTCCTAAGTATATCTATGTCCCCAAACCAAAGAAAAAAGAGGTCGTCCACAAATCTGCGATAAAAACCTACAAATTCCTTAAACAGAGATGACTTGTATAGGAACTTGTCCTCCCAGGCAGCCATGACAAGGTTGGCGTAGCTATTGGCACAAGAAGTGCCCATAGCTACGCCATCCTTCTGTAAATAAAAGTCTTCACCAAAAATAAATACATTATTGGATAATACCATTTCCAAATATAAAGTAATCAATTCTATCTTGTCTGCAGAAAAATCAGAGTGCAGACGTAAATAATCTTGTATGTAACCAATACCTACATCGTTGGGTATCACTGTAAATAGACTCACAACATCTAAAGTGACCAAAAGATATTGTTTCCCTTCATCTAAACCACTAGTGTATGTGTATAAGTCCAACAAAAATTGTTTACTATCTCTAAGTATGTAATCATTCATATCAACCAGAGGTCTGAGGGTCGTCTCTGTATAACGGTTCAGTCACCCATCCCTGTCCAGCTACAATCGGTCTCATGGGGGGGTCAGTTCGAGATTTGTGTATCTTGGGTAGTCCCTGTATAACTGGTACGACTGGATTCTCAACTTTAAAATAGTGGTATAACTCCTCAGTGATGCTCGAGGACATTAGGAGATCATCAAGTGTGTAGTATACATCAAAGACTTTCTGTCCAACTATCCCCTGATCAATTTTAACATAAAATTTATTGTCACTTAGAAGTTGAACCATTCTATCATTATAATCAGGTGAGTCCATTAGTACAATGGGGCCACCCTTATCAGCTGGTCTGATGACAAGCATGTCATCATTTCTCAAACCCTTCAATGCTTGTCTTTGTTTGTAATTTAAGTTCTGACCATGATTCATACACTTATGTGTTTGAAAGTAAGTATGTATTTTATTTTCTATAACTTTACCAAACACATCTATCACCGGATGTAACTGGGGTATATAAGTACTATTAGGGCGGAACCGAGGGACTTGGTGAACATCTTCATTTAAACCATAATCTAATTTTAGTTGTACATTTCTAGTAAACATTTTAGTGTCAATAACTAGGTCTACTACATTGTCACCACAAGTGGGTATAAAGCTCCGACCCCTATTCAACACATGCATCTCATCATCATTCAAAACTCTACTAGAAAGATTCACTATTAATGAGGAGTTCTCTCCCACATTTTTTTTAGTGTGGGTCCATTGTAGTCCTCTATCGACCCCTTTCTTTTGTGTCTGCCCCTGCTTGTTGAACGATTTCTTTCGATATATTGTCCTTGTGCTATCGGGAAAGGGATATTACCCTTCTGTGTTGTTCCATTTTCAGGTCTTCCCCCTAATGTAACTTTTGGTCTAACTACAATTTCTTTAGAATTCTGTGTGTTATTATCATTTAATAGTACATTTCCTGTATCCTCCCTTCTCTCTGGTTGTGTCACTGGGCTATTTGTATATCTTAATGCAGGTGTATCACCTTCTACCTCTGATGAACTATTTCTCCCTTCTATTAATGGCACTGGTATCTCAGTTATTATATCTGTGGTATCATTCACATTAGCTACTTGTATAATGTTATTATTGACAGTTGTATTTAAAGCAGAATTCTGTATAGATTGCTCTAAGGGTGTCCGTACGGACGTCCTAGAAGCATGTGAAACATAACTGCCACAATGATTAGGAACTGTGCTAAAAGTACTCCTATTCTGTTCCCTGGGCCAAGTAAATACTTGGTTGCTACTGAAGTCCCTAACATCCCTACTAATTTTCACCTTTTTCTGTTCAATCAAACGCTTCTCAAATAAAAAAACATCATCAATTACTCGTTCTACTTGACTATGCATATGTACATTAATACATTTCTTATTAATATTATAGAAACATTCATTGACGTGATTTTTTAACATCTCTTCTTCAGGTGTATGATAATCAATCAATAATTTCATATAATTATAGCTTAATTCGATATTAAGTTGCTGCCATTTAAAAAGGAGGTCAGGGAATCTATTCCCTGATGTGGGCATTTTTAAAATATGAAGCCCACGAAGTACAATTTTCTTTATAAGACAAGTTTCAAAATATTGTCGCTGTACCTGCAGTTCATGAGAGCGTCCAGGTACAATCCCATAGATGATAGTTATTATAAGGAAATAGAAGAACTGAGAAAGAGATTTATTGAAAGGGGGTATGACCACAGTTTAATTGAGAGGGTTGTAATAGAAGTTAATCAACTACGATCCACTAGGGCCAGACCCTATTTTTCGGATCATTCAAGGCACCCAGATGAAATTCCACCACCTAAAATGATGGAAGTTAGGCCTATAATGTCCTTCACTAGAGACACGAAGGAAGTGAGAGATATGTTTTTTAAACATTGGGTCAGAGGTAGAAGGTGATACACCTGCATTAAGATATACAAATAGCCCAGTGACACAACCAGAGAGAAGGGAGGATACAGGAAATTTACTATTAAATGATAATAACACACATAATTCTAAAGAAATTGTAGTTAGACCAAAAGTTACATTAGGGGGAAGACCTGAAAATGGAAAAACACAGAAGGGTAATATCCCTTTCCCGATAGCACAAAGACAATATATCGAAAGAAATCGTTCAACAAGCAGGGGCAGACACAAAAGAAAGGGGTCGATAGAGGACTACAATGGACCCACACTAAAAAAAATGTGGGAGAGAACTCCTCATTAATAGTGAATCTTTCTAGTAGAGTTTTGAATGATGATGAGATGCATGTGTTGAATAGGGGTCTGAGCTTTATACCCACTTGTGGTGACAATGTAGTAGACCTAGTTATTGACACTAAAATGTTTACTAGAAATGAACAACTAAAATTAGATTATGGTTTAAATGAAGATGTTCACCAAGTCCCTCGGTTCCGCCCTAATAGTACTTATATACCCCAGTTACATCCGGTGATAGATGTGTTTGGTAAAGTTATAGAAAATAAAATACATACTTACTTTCAAACACATAAGTGTATGAATCATGGTCAGAACTTAAATTACAAACAAAGACAAGCATTGAAGGGTTTGAGAAATGATGACATGCTTGTCATGAGACCAGCTGATAAGGGTGGCCCCATTGTACTAATGGACTCACCTGATTATAATGATAGAATGGTTCAACTTCTAAGTGACAATAAATTTTATGATAAAATTGATCAGGGGATAGTTGGACAGAAAGTCTTTGATGTATACTACACACTTGATGATCTCCTAATGTCCTCGAGCATCACTGAGGAGTTATACCACTATTTTAAAGTTGAGAATCCAGTCGTACCAGTTATACAGGGACTACCCAAGATACACAAATCTCGAACTGACCCCCCATGAAACCGATTGTAGCTGGACAGAGATGGGTGACTGAACCGTTATCCATTTATACAGAGACGACCCTCAGACCTCTGGTTGATATGAATGATTACATACTTAGAGATAGTAAACAATTTTTGTTGGACTTATACACATACACTAGTGGTTTAGATGAAGGGAAACAATATCTTTTGGTCACTTTAGATGTTGTGAGTCTATTTACAGTGATACCCAATGATGTAGGTATTGGTTACATACAAGATTATTTACGTCTGCCCTCTGATTTTTCTGCAGACAAGATAGAATTGATTACTTTATATTTGGAAATGGTATTATCCAATAATGTATTTATTTTTGGTGAAGACTTTTATTTACAGAAGGATGGCGTAGCTATGGGCACTTCTTGTGCCAATAGCTACACCAACCTTGTCATGGCTGCCTGGGAGGACAAGTTCCTATACAAGTCATCTCTGTTTAAGGAATTTGTAGGTTTATATCGCAGATTTGTGGACGACCTCTTTTTTCTTTGGTTTGGGGACATAGATATACTTAGGACTTTTGTATGCTCTATGAACTCTTCCACTGAATTCTTGAAATTTACTTTGAATTATTCTGACAACAGGATTTCCTACCTGGATGTAGATGTGTTCAATTTAGATAATGGACTTTTAAACACCTCTGTCCACCGTAAGTTATGCCATCGGAATACATTACTTTACAGGGGAAGTATGCACCCCACACATATTTTTCATAACATACTGAAAGGTCAGTTCATGAGAGCGTCCAGGTACAATCCCATACATGATAGTTATTATAAGGAAATAGAAGAACTGAGAAAGAGATTTATTGAAAGGGGGTATGACCACAGTTTAATTGAGAGGGTTGTAATAGAAGTTAATCAACTACGATCCACTAGGGCCAGACCCTATTTTTCGGATCATTCAAGGCACCCAGATGAAATTCCACCACCTAAAATGATGGAAGTTAGGCCTATAATGTCCTTCACTAGAGACACGAAGGAAGTGAGAGATATGTTTTTTAAACATTGGGACATTTTACTATCTGGCAGTGACATTGCTAGAATAGTAGGACCTCGACCTAGAATTACTTTTAGAAATAAACCAAACTTAAAGAGGCTATTATGTAAACCGAAGAATATGGGTGATAAACAGATTCTCCCTAGAATGATTAGAAATACAGTACCCTGTGGCATGTGTAACCATTGTAGCTATATTAATGAGGAGTTAACATTTGTACATCCGGTCACTGGACATACATTTTATTTTAGCACTAATACCAATTGTAATAGTAAAAATGTTGTTTATTTAGCTAGATGTGAAGCATGCCCCTCGTTTTATATAGGGAAAACCAACAGGGCCTTTAAGGATCGTATTAGGGAACACAATTACCATATCAGAAAAGGGTCAGAGTCCAATGCATTAGCCAAGCACTGTAAATTGTCAGGTCCTGGTCATGTTTTTAATTTCAGCATTATACAACATTTAGTGCCTGGTTATGGGGGAGGTGACTTAATCAATCAGACCCTAGAATGTGAACTTAGGTGGATCATCAGATGGAGAGCTGATGACCCACCGGGTCTCAATGACAAAGTTCACATTAAACCTTTTTTGAAGGGTAGAAGAATCCCTAGACCAAGATGATTTTTAAAAAATCTTTATATATTATTTTTAATATATATGTACTACTGTATAGGTAGTTATGTATGAATTATAATATGTTTATAAGCAGCTTAAATTTTATATGTTTTGTTTTATCATTTTTCTATCTTAATGGTTGTAAATATTAATAGTTTATTGTTTGTCTTCTGTGGCACTTTAAGTTTTAAAATAGTGTCCACCAATCATTGAATAGAGCGGACTATTTAAATGACTGTTACTGGATGTAATTTGTAAAGTCTGATGAAGCCTAATGGCGAAAGCGCTCACTTTTTTCTGTGAATAAAACTGTGTTCTTTTTACTCAACTTGGATTGATGACTGCCATTTCCTGCATGGGAGCAGTGTCTATGGATTTTATCTCAATTTTGTACTGTTGACTACAATTTCCTTCATTGGAGTAGTGTTTGCGATATCGGGAGCATTATACAGCTTCCCTGGATTGTGTTCACAAGGTGCAGCCACTCGCGACAGCGTTTTATGGTGACTGAACTTTTTTGCTTTTATTCTTATACGCTGTCGACTGGTTCTCTCGTTGCTGTGCTACTCGTAGTTTTATTTTACATTCTAGTATTATTCGCATTTAATTGCATGAATGTGAACAGCCTAGGAGTCATCTAATCATAATGTAGGTTCAGATGAATCAATAATCCTAGATAACCTACTCATAACTCATTTTTTATAACTCTCAGGCATTTAGTGCATATTATTTCTTAATGATCTAAATATAAACATGCTAACATATATACTAGGACTTAAGTGAAGAAATATCCAAAGAAATTATCACATGCCCATGACTGAGATACTCTTGTTGGTGTAAAAAATATCAATACTCCAACTACTTAACTAGTCTGAGAATCTTAGCAAACATAGAGCACCTGAAGGAATTCACACGGACATAAACTGTGAAACTGAAAAATGTGTTAGTGCAAAAGTGAATGTTGGTTATGCATACTAATTCCAAAATGTCTAGGTTCTCTGAGTATTCAACTTACTTCAAGTTATTTTGATATTGGTGTCAGTATAATATAAGTAGGACAGAAGCAAGCTGAGGGTGCAGGATGGCAATGAACATTTTCAAAGTTTGATCTTATTAAAGTGAATGGGTATATAATCAGTGTCCTCCAGTTTGTACAGCTTTTGTGTCTTCATGGCTGTAAATCCAAGCAAATATTCTCAACTCTTGGTTCAGGGAGACAAACACACTGAATCCCTATCTACTCAAAAACAGAATAAAATAAAATATTTTTGTAGACAAGCAATCCACGTATAAAATTTCTACATGAGGGCAGACCCATATACACAGAGCTACACATTTTTTATATATGCTGGACTTAACTGAACCTTGTGAGCAAGATGAAAACACCCTTACACAATAGTTCATGGTGCATTGTCATGATGAGCAGTTACATGGGAATTCAATGTTTGTGTTTCAGTGAGTGATGAGAAGATGAGTTTTGCAATGAGATATGAGCTCCCAGTTAATTTATTACTTGCTTAAAGGATAAATGGTGCGGAATAAAATTATAGCTAAATAGTGCTCACATGAAAAAGCCCATAAACAAACACATACATACAAACACATTATTCATACGCATGTGCACATATATATACACGAGAGCACACACACACACACACACACACACACACACACACACACACACACACACACACACACACACACACACACACACACACACATTCAAAATATGCACACACAACATGATAGGAGAAATGGATTTTATATGCATTACTAATGAGTGGGCTTGGTGGCCTGTTAGACTACAATTGCTTAGTGATAATGTATTGCTCAAAGCCTGGAACTTCACACAGTTTTATTTGACACAGTTCAGTTACAATCTACTGTGAATGCATTTATGTGCTTGTTGCTAAGAAATGACCATGAAAATCCTGGCTGAATGAAGAATGAAGGTAGATAAGGCAACAAACTCTGCATGCTGGATGTAATTATGAAAAATAATCTTCTTCACTGATGTTTTTTGCAGTTGCTGGGGTAAGTGCTTTTATGTATTTCCTTGCATTGGTTATCTTTTCAGTGATAAAATTCCACAAGGTTGTGTGCTGTTTCATCAGTGTGGCATTTTCCAGATTGATCCCCATCCCTTTTGTTCTAGTGGGGTAAAACCCTTGCTATAACCCTGGTGACCTGAGTTCAGTTACTAGATGGGGGCCTTCTGGTGTTGTCTGGTGGAAGATAGAAATGACAAGGCTTAAGGCTGCTTACCTCTCTGGGGAAAAGAATGGAGACTGTGTGTCCCAGATGCTCTCTTCATCTGGAGCTGGGGCTAGGACAAACTCACTCGCAGGCATGTGAATTTTAATCATTCATCTAATGATATGCCAACACCCCTAGGCATGCACAGGAAACAGAGGGACCAAACCCATTAATCTAGTATCTCTAAGCAGCAGTCACAACTGTTTTACTCACTCTCCTCCCAGAGACGGCAATGGGTGACCCAGACCTGAATGGGTTAAACAACCAATTGAAGCAATTATAAAATGCTGCACTGAGAATAGTTCAGATATAAAGACGGAGACAGTGCTACATTGCTGCAGAACAACAGTTCAATCCAATGGTACCCCACAGTAATAAAATCTGGACAAAAGCAGAAATAACAGGGGGCAAAGTTTCAAAAATAGGGACAAATTATAAATGTTGCTCTTATAAATCAGAAATTTGCTAGAATAACGAGTCTTGCATCAGTATAAAATTTTTTTTGAAGGATATAAAGCCTGAAAAACTCAAATGTTTGTCCCATTTTTAGGGATTTAAATTTGATTTGCCAGAAAAATACAAATTTTATGACAAAGAGAACAAAAATATGAAGCAAAAATCCAGACATTCTGTAGAAATTTGGGCAGTTGAGAGGTATGGTGTGTGGTATGGTTACATTTGGAGACTGAAGGCTGGGCTGTTAAAAAGATGTTTTAATACTGACCACTGGAAAAAGGCAGTTTATAACTGGTCAGAAAATAAATCTTTCTTCAGAGTTTTATTCATTTCATCCAAATTATGCAGGCTATACACATGGGTCAGTCTCAGTCAGCATTTATTCCAGGATCATTAGGAAAGCAAACATTCATTTACTTTCTCAGATTATGAATTAATCCGAGTTTTAAACAGTGCTTAATATGAATGTTTATCTTTTTGTTTTCTTTATTTTGTTGAGTCACACAATGCTAAATACTGCATATGCCAATAAAAATGCTAGAGTCATCATTAGGTTGCTCAACTAATTTCTGATCAAGACAAATAAAAAAATGTTCAGACAATTATTTAAAATAAAATTTAACTTATTAAAAGAAGGAAAATCACTGAATTTTGATGCACAAAAGTGGAAAAGCCACGTATGCATTCACTTACTATATCACTACACAAAGCCCTGCTATGAGAAGGCATCAACATCATCATCATCAGCTGAGCTACAGAGAAAAAAACATTCATTTAATTTGGGTCATATGAAGTTCAGGTGAGACGACACGACAAATAACAAAGGGAAGAATGACATGCATTGAATTAATTAGAATTTATTCATGTGCACACTGATTTCACTTTATAGCCTTTGTCCTTTTAAGAATTTGCAGGATTTCCTGGTAACAGTACAGTAACATTATCTTTTTATAAGTGCATAACTTTAGAAGTAGAGACAAGACGTATGACAGAGTTTCAGTTCTTCCATTTATATGACCAAGAATGTATAAAACGCAGTGATGCAGAACTCACTGGTATGTACCATTATTAATGAGGAGTGGTAACATACATTCTACAGGATAGTTTATGAGCATAGCAGCTGGTCTTCTAACTAGATAAGGTATGCAAAACCAAAATGAAGCTGTCAACCAGTCAAGTGGTACCAGATGTTTCCATTTAAAGACAATGGGAAGCTGTATGATACACATTAACCTAATGCAAATGCATTACCTCAATCTATAAAATCAGTGCATTTGATCTCTGCATTATCCATTTCATAAGCAGCTAATGTTTCAGCAGTACATCTAATAGATAAAACCAGGTCAATTTCAATATTCTAATGGTTGTTTATTTCTTCAAGTGGTACAGTAAATTGTGATCTGTGCCCCTGAAGCAAAAGTAAATATACAGAATTCTTGTTCTCTGACTGAATTCTTAGAGCAAAAAAAAAAAAAAACACTGCAAGATAATGAGCATTTGTGTTGAAGATGGTATGTTAAGGTTCAAATTTAAAAAAATAACATATTAGATGTGGTACATACTTAGAATATATCATGTGTTCTATGGCATGAACATGTGAACAGATGTTTGTTATGTCCATGAGGTCTATTTCTATTTGCATTTCTTCCAAATTTCCACTACAGGACCTAGCCAATGTCTCGCCTTCCAGTGTCTGACTGGCTCATTTATTCCCTCTAGGGGTGACATCACCAGACTAGCTAACAATGTTACAGCGCATTTCTTTCCACAGGAAAGCTTTTCTCACTTCATTTGTTCCCCTAAAAGAGGAGTGGTGGGCATGACACACTATCATTTCCCTTTACTCTGAGTGTTTCTTCTCGCACAAAACCCTTACTTATAGCAGTAGCTAATGCATGGCAACTGAATTTTCTTTATATCTGTAAACAACTCTTATAGGTTCATAGGTTCATAGGTAGGTACTAGGCTATCTGCTCGAGGGCATTTATAAGCCTAGCCAGAGTGTGTCAGCTTTCACCGCCTCATTGATTAATTAACTGAGCCTCTGTCAAGAAGAGCCAATGAAGTGATCCCAGGGGTGTATTTTCTGTTACCCATCCACTCGTCAAGGTTTCCCTTGAAGAGTGTTAGTGAGGGGCTTTGCCTAATGTAGTTAGGAATTTTGTTCCAAAGCATGGGGAGTCTCTGTGACAGGAATCTATCCCTCCAGCATGTTCTATTTATTGTTGTAGCAAGGTTTAGCTCACTAGAGAGAGTGGCTCGTAGTGACTTGGATTTCTTTAGGTGGAGCATGTCCATCAATTCTGAGTTGGACATGGCTTTGTAAGTCAGGCAGAGATCACCTATGAGTAAGTGATATGCCACTGAGTACAGCTGGAGTTTTTCCAGTCGGGCTGCATAGGACATATGTTTGAGACCAGTAATCCTCTTGGTAAAAAACTTTTGTGGTCTTTCCAGCTATTGGTAGTGTCTTGTGAGGTACATCCCAAAAGGATCATTGTACTCTATGATGGGTCTGATGAGTGATGAGTAGAGGGGCACCTCTTTATTTCTAGATGCACACCCTTTAGTAATTAGATGGGCTACATAGAATGATTTCATAACTACTTTGGCAATATGATTGTCAAAGGAGATATTACTATCTACCTGGGTCCCCAGATCTCTTATTACCTCTTCTGTATTAAGGGGGCTGCCACCTATGTGGTAATTCATAGGTGTTTTGTTTTTCCCAAACGGAATGACTATGCATTTTTTGGCATTTAGCTTGAGACCATGACTTTGACACCAGGTGTCCATCTCAGTAAGGTCCTTTTGGAGAATGTCCGTGTCAGCCGGAGAATCAATTATGGCTCCCAGTTTGCAGTCATCAGCGAACTTGGTTAGCCATAGTCCTCCTGTGTTTACCTGTACTTTTGAGAAGTATATGCCAAACAGTAGGGGTCCGAGGACCGAGCCTTGTGGGACACCACTTGTGACTGGTTTAGAGTCGGACCTGGAGCCCGCTATTCTTACCGTGTGAGTTCTGTCTGTAAGCCAGTTGGCAACCCATCTTGTGATGTAGGGGTTTATGTTCAGGCTGGTGAGTTTTTCTATAATTCCTGAGTGGGGAATGGTGTCAAAAGCCTTGGCGAGGTCAAGGTAGACTGTGTGAACCACCTTCCCCTCATCTATGGCCTTGGTGACTGTCTTGAAGACGTCAACCAGGTTTAGTGTGCATGATCTGCCCTTAACAAAGCCAAACTGGGTCAGGTCATGTGTTTGGAGGTTCCCAATGTCTTTGTTAATGAGTTCCATGATGATGCGCTCCATAGCCTTGCAGACCAGGCTAGTCAGGCTTATGGGGTGATAGTTACCTGGGTCAGCTGTGGCTCCTCCTTTGTGGAGTGGAATAACTATTGCTGTGCACCATTCTATGGGCACGTAGCCTGTGGAAAGGCTGAGGTTGAACAGTGTGTTTAGGTGGGGGGTTAGTTCGTTCTGTAGTTCTTGCAAGACGCAGCCTGGGACACCAACTGGCCCCATTGACGCTATGCTTTTGGCTTTTGAAAGGGCTGTTTTCACCTGTGTGTCTGTGATTTCCAGGACACTAAACTTTTCCAGTATTATTGTGGGCCTTTTGGGGGGTGAAGTTTGCACTGAATCTATCTGCCAGGATGTTGGCAATATCAGTGGGTTCAGTATATTTTGTGCTGTTTTGCACTAGCTCAGAGCATATCTGCGAGTTGCTACTTAGATTCTTGACCTAGCTAAACAAGGCTTTGTGGTTATCTTTCGAATCCTTGGCTATTTTTCTTTCAAAGTTAGCCTTGGAGGATTTTATGGGGGACTTTAGTTTCTTATTGATACCGATCAGGGATGTCTTTCCTTCTTGGGATTTGCTTTTTTTCTGAACTAGTTTCCTCCTTGTATTGTATAGCCTGTTTATGGCAGGGGTCCACCAGACTGGTTTCCTTCTCTTAGGGGAGTGAGTCTTGGTTTTGCTAGGGAAGGCACGATCCATGCATCCTTGTAGGTGCTCATAAAGTGCATTTGTAAAGGTTCCTGCATCTTGGACACTATTATCCTTTAGCGTGGGGGCTGTGAAACTTACCACCTCTGTCTTAAGTAAGGTGAAGTTTGCTATAGAAAAGGTTTTCACTGTGGTTTCCTTGGCTGGAGGTGGTGGTGTGGTGTGGACATCCACAGTGGTTAGTTTATGGTCTGATCTAACCAGTGATGGGTTGACTTTTGGTGTGGAACACCTGTTGCCCATGTTGGTGATGACCAGGTCCAATATGTTTTCACCTCTGGTAGGGGAGTTTACCAGCTGATCCAGGGCATTTGAGTTGATAAATTCCAGGAAGTGCTGGAACTGGGAGTTTGTACTTTAGTTTTCCCAGTTAACGGTAGAGTAATTGAAATCGCTCAATATCAGGGTGTTCGGGAGAACCTTCATGTTTTCCAGTGTCTCCAGAAAGGTGGAGTGGTGGTCCTGGGTCATGGAGGGTGATCTGTAGCAGGCCACAATTTGTATTGCAGATTTGCCTGATAGTTGCACATGGATGATCTCGGAACTATCATGCTGCGTCACTAACCTGGAGGTGTAGGTATCCTTGATGAATATGGATACACCCCCGCCTTTTGTGTTTCGGTCCATGTTCTGTGGCCGAAATGTCTGGTATGAGTTGTAGCCCGATAGTGCTGGGGTACACTGTGGAGCCTTGAACCAGGTTTCAGTTACTGCACAGATGTCGATGATCTCCACACTGAGGAGTGCTTCGAGTGCGTGCATTTTGAGATTTAAACTCCTGGCATTGAGTAGCATAACTCTCATTTTTTTATTTTTGCTGGTTACGGAGGTGGGTTTGACTTTTGAGCCTTGCCTAAAAAGGCATTATGGGGGCAGGAAGAGCCTTGGCCAGTATTTGAAAGCCTAGGGCTGACAGGTGCAAGTCATCTCTTGTGAAGCAACGAGGCCTGTTGAGCATGTCCTCCCAGGCTGACAGACACTGGATCCTCTTTGAATGACACCAGAAGCTTATCTTTAATTGTTTATTTAATTATTGATTACAGCTCCTACATTGTAAATATGTACAGCTCACATTGTGATTAACCTCAGATGTTTACTTTCTGCAATGTATGCTATCACTGTTCATGCACACATATCTGTTTGAAAACATGCAAAACTTACATCTGATTATAAATTCTGCACTAAATGGATGCCTTCTATTTCCTGTATGCATTTTCTGTGTCTGTTTTTGTCTTTGCCATGGGTCATGGCTGAAAAAGGTCTTTGCACTAGTTTATTTTCCCAGCCAACAAAATGAAATAAATAAATAATTGAGGAAGGTAAGATAATGGTCCCATAGTACCAACTTCCACAGCCTAATGACTCCCATGTAGTAGCATATCTAAGTAGAATCCTGCTTCCACACACACACATATGTTTACCTTCCCATCTTACTGGTGTTCTCACTGCTGCAACAATACAACCTTACCTGGTCTTCTCATTGAGCAATCACCACCTACTGATATGTGTCACTGTTGCAGAGGGCCTAGCTTCCCCAAGAATGGAAGTTCATTGGCTGCACAGTTCCATCCTACCACACCTGGTGACACCAGCATCCAACTAGGTTGTATAGGTTATAGTCATATATTTTTTACTGTGATCACAGGGCCAAGTATCTACTGTATTGTATAGCATGTGCTTTGCAATACAGTCAAATAACTTTGCAATATAAAAACAAGCACGTAAGTTATTATGGCAGCAAAGGCTATGACACAGTAGTGAGTGAAAGGATTCATTAACTCTGTTTGGATACAGGTATGAAGTGAAATCACTCAGAAGGATAAATACACAGAATGTGTTTGGTCTAAGTAAAAGGAATGCTTTGGTTTGAATTTCAGGATTTTTGCTATGCAGTATGTGGACAGACCCATGGAATGGTAATAGGCTGAGGTTGGATAAGTTTCAGCCAAAACAGAAGGTCGGTCAACAGAACATGCTATAGAAGATACTCGCAGGAAGAACAAGACAAAAGAGCAACATAACACAGGACAAGAAGCAAGCAATAATGATAAACAGATAATGCCTGCAAGGAAAACGGAAGATTGGTGGCCACTATGGGAAGTGCAGCAGAAATGAGATACCAAAAAAAAAGAGAAATGAACACAATGTAGAGCCTATTCTTAAGTGAAGCTGGTGTATATATGTGGGTGACAGTTTTGATCCTTTTATTCACTGAAGAGTGAGGGTAAATGCATGCTACAAAAGCTAACAATGTCAAATACTCTCACTAGACAAGAGATAGTCATTACATAGGGATCAGGTCTGCTATGATTTTCAGTAATCTTCATCATGACGTTACAACTTCCAAACGTAGTTGGCACCATATTCCATTAAGTTTCATGGCAGCATGTGTACTGTTTTGTATAACAGAAAAGATACAAAGTAATTTAATGATGAAACCATTAGAGACACCTTGTGTAGCAGAAATTCTAATAAAATAAGGAAACTACATATCTAAAACAAGGATGAAATGGCATTTCTGATTTTGTATTACATGTTCTATACCCATGTTTCTTTTTAAACTGATTCACCTACTGCCTTTCTTTTTATCTTAAGTAAGACAAGCATATAAAATGCATGTGTGCTGACTATGTGCTTAGGATGGAGGATGCAAGTAAAGTTCTTTTGTAAAATAAATGCAAAAAGGTAATGGCGTACGGCAGGATGAGGCCTCCCCTGTTATATGACAATGCACGTATAGTAGAATAGTGTATAATGGAAAAAATATGAATAAAAGTAGTTATTGGATAGGAAAGTTTGTAGGAAATGTAGTTCAGTGACAGAAGTTATGCTGTTATTAAAGCTGTATCATGAATATGGGCATACATACTTTCATTCATTGCTGCTTTAAGAATGCTTATATTTACTGTGGCTGGTAGAGTCATAATTTTTTAATTATCAGTTAAGAATTGAACAATTTTTGAATGGTGCACATCTCATGCTCCTACCAGCAACCACTGAAGGTATTAATTTCAGAGAAAGAATACCATTCTATTTACAGTCCTTTTAGAGAAAGGAACTAATCATTAGTAACCATGTAAAATTTTCTTTTAGATATCAAGGACTCTATTGATTCAATGAAATTATAGTTATCTGATGGCATATTTATGGATGTCTCCACAAGAAGACTCTTAATGACTGACAAAATTACACATGGAGAGACATTCTCTATATTATAAAACATATAAGGGACCTTAAAAATCAATTTATCTTCACTGAAGCACAGGGAGGGATGAAGTTTCTAAAGAGGGTTTCTATTTATACAATGGAATATTCATTTTACAATTGTAAGAACTTTATCTTTGAGTTTTGTCCAAAGGTAAAATAAAGGCTAATTAATTTCACCCAGGAAAAGTCAATTATGTCATTTCAGAGAATTATTCTAAGATTACTGAAATGACAGTTCAGTTAAAACTTTTTTGAATACTTTATATCGAGTAACAAATCTATAGAGTTTGCTTTTTGACTTTTGAATGCAGTATACAAATTGATTCCATATGGTAGAAATCTACTACATATGCATTATCTTTGAAAAGGTTTACTGTGGGTTCAGCAATCAGCCCTTAGCATGATATGAAACATTCTCCCAGACATATTGCAAGGTGGTGGAAATGTCCTGCAATGACATGAATAAGAATGATGTAAGTATGGTTTAGTATTCAGAAAAATAAACCTGCAAGTGATGGAGGGCTATGTACTGTGGTATGGTGAGAAATCATGGGTGTCACATGGAGGACTACATACTGTGAAATGGTGAGAAATCATGGGTGTCTGATCAAGAAGTTATATACTGACATATGGCATGATCAGAGGATTATACTTGACTTTATGTTTGGTAAAGCATGATACGCAAACAAACAAATGTCATATCTATATCTGTATCTGTCTCTCTCTCTATACATATATATATATATATATATATATATATATATATATATATATATATATATGGGATCCGGACACATGCTCGACTAGCATATGTCCGAATCACAAAACATCGAAACATACATACACAAAATCACTTAACATCAACAAGCGCTTCCGTGTATGTGTGCCTGTTACGTTGATCGGACTACAGTGTGGGTAAGGGAAAATTCCCTTTTCCCAACTGTAGTGTGATCTCAGAGTGAGAATAATAAAGTAAGGGGGATGTGGGGGTGCAGAGGGGGTGAAGACTCCCTGCAGAAACATAGATTTTTTTTTAACTACACATACACGTAAGCGCTTTTCGATATTAAGCACTTTCGTGTGTGTTCAATGTTTTGTGATTTGGACATATGCTAATCAAGCATGTGTCCTAGACCTAAATATATATATATATATATATATATATATATATATATATATATATTTATATATATATATATACATATAAAGAGAGAGAGGGAGACACAGACAGGCAAACATACGAGTTCCATTCATTCTGTCACAAATTTATGGCTGTGTGTTAGGGCTACTGTAAAAATTATGGGATAGATTTGTATATGTGTGAGAGTGTATGTGTGGTGTGTGTGTGTGTTTGTCTTATTTGGTGGTAGTGCTGCAGAATTTTTTTTTTTGAGATAACATATAGACCTCAGGTCTATATTACTATGGTGATGTATTGGGACAAATCCTTGAAGTTTAAAAAATTATCGGTTAGGACTTGATAGCAAGGTTTTTGTTTTCCATTATCAACTGCAAAAATCTTGAGTCTTACTGATTTGTGGAAGAAACTAAGAAAGAGCCGTTTAACTTTTTTGTTCACTTAACATAAGTATACAAGGAAAAGGTTTTAAACTCTGGGGGCTGAGACTGATGTGTGACTGCTGCTATTATTTGACTGACTTTGAGTTCCTCATTTATGGTTTGCACACTTGCACTGTTTCCATTCTTTTTCTCATTTCATTGCAATTTGTTTTACTCCCAATCTATTTTATTTTAAATTTGTTTTAATTTAAAGTTCTGTTTGTTTGGAGTTTTTAACAGTCTGGTTAATTAATTCACTCCAATGGAGCTCAGGAAGTTTGCAGTGTAACTTTCAATGGGTGAAGCCTAAGCCTTTTGACAGAATCAAATGATGCCCTCACATTTCAAACAAATGTTCATATTTCTGGAACCACAGAGGTTATGAAATAAGTATAAAGAGAAAACTGTTCAGCAGAAACTGTTTTAAAGGGGTAGTATTTTTTAGGTTCTAGGTCTTAAACAAAATTTTATGAGTCACAGTAAACACAGCAACTATTACATTTGTAATATGTTGTAAACAACTTACAATATCTCAGCAACCACTCAAGTTACATACTTACTGTCAGATGCATTTCATTCATCTACATGAGAGCTTTCCTATGAGGCTAAGGAGTTCTGACTGTATTACTTGGCTGTTGAGATATTTAGAAAAATGGAAAATTATATCTAAATAAATTAATATCATAAAAACAACAGTTAATATCTATTTACCTGCACTAGACAGAGGTCAAATATTAATGCATTTCAATTTGCCATTGTGTAAGCTTTATGATGAAATCATTTTGAACCTTGTACATAAAATGGTTTTGGAATTATTGATGCAAATATGAACAAGCAATATTTGATGCCTACAGGTGTCAGTAGCAGTTAAGTGCAGATGCACCTGGAGGTGTCACTCAGATGTAATGAGTTAAGGCCAGTTAGTCATTCTCTGTCTGTAAAGAGATTCATTCTAATTTGTGGGAAGAGCTGAGATGCAGCAATTTTTAATTAAGGTAGGCAGAACACAAAAATATTTAGATTTTTTTTGGAGCTGCTAATGATCTGGGGCTTGAAGTCAGGGCATCTGATCATGGAAGGGGCGCAAAACATGGATGATTAATACATGTGAAAAAAATCATGATAGACGACACCTTCAAAAGTTATGGGCTAATAGTAAATCATCTTTTTGTCAGCATAAATATGTTTTAGAAATCAAAAGGAAAACTCCTGTGATGGCCACCAATATGTGTCATCCCCACACTGGGCCAGTAATCAAGAAGCCTGAATCCTCACCACTGACACTGGAGAGGAGTGTACACTTGGAATAGAAATGGATGCACTCAGTATTTCCAGATGCAGGCCTTTCTGCATCAAGTACACTTTCCCTTAAGAGCACAAAGGAAACACAGTCAGCCTGGTCTCTGAGTGTCTCTATATCTGTCTCCCTCCAAGTCCACAATAGACTCCCCACTGGTACAGCTGAAGGGTTAGATCCTCAAGCTGAGTGTCCAAGCCAAGTCCTCCAGTACCCTCTCTGTAAACTCAGAGCTTATTGTCCTTGCCCCAAGTAGCTGACACACACACTGAGAGAATTGATTTGCACATACACACACACACACACACACACACACACACACACACACACACACACACACACACACCTGGAAAAGTGTGGCACAGGTTTACTAGCTATGCTCCCTTCTGCACAGACTATAACGTAGTTATCAGTTCCACCAGACACTCCCCAATCAGCTACTCTAATGCCCTTAACAAAGGGTGTCCAATTTTACTGTGTAATATTAATACTAATACAAATGATGGTAGTTCACCAAGATGGCTAGGTCTTCTGGAGTGGTCTACACAGTGTCACCAAATAAATATAAGTACTCTCAAAGGTTATGTACTTTCTACAATGACCAGCCACAATAAAAGTTTAAATATATTTATAAGTAATAAAAGAGCATTAAAATATTGAATATATATTAATAGTAAACAACAGTGCTCAAATAACAGAAAATATTGAAATTAACATTGATGGACAGACTCAAACAAGTAAAGAAAAACACTCTCTGAACTAAACTTTACTATATTCCTGACTGAAACTAAAAGAATTGCTGTTCCCTAGTTAAGTTACTTACAATCATCACAAGGCAAAATGCTGTGGGTGAGGGTCTTTCTAGTCAGTCTTCCCAAGCAAAATACTCAGTACTCTGAGATTTCTCTTTGTAATATCTAAAATAGAAGTTTGACCTCATCTGGTCACTTGACTCTGGGTTCTCACAATATTTATCTTTGAAGCTGAGACAGGAATTTAGCACAGATGACCACAATACACATCCAAATGTTTATGGCAGTGTCTGGGGCCTCTTCTCTATTTACTGAGCTAATGAACAAAGACTTTTTCCAGACCTATCATCTCCGGTCTTTTCAGCACTATGTAGTGTTGTTTAATGGTTTAACAGCTTATTTATATTCCCCTTATTTTTCTTAAAGTTAACCATTGCTGTGCAAGTATCCTCTATTAAAGCATATACATTTAATTCAGTTGCAATAATACATGTACATTTCTTTTTATTTCAGCAGGGTCCTCTGTTAATACATTTCAATAGAAGCAAACCTCATAAATACATTTTCAGGATAAGCACCTGTACAAATCACTTTGATATATGAATGACATACAATTCATATACATTTGTAACACAAGCATCTTGTGTATATCAGTTTGATATTCAAAGGACATAACATTCTTTACAAAACTCCAGCTGGTTACTGACTGCTGTACTGACAGAACCCACACTGTAAAAGTAGCTGACTCCAAATCCAGCTCCAGATAAGTGACAAGTGGAGTACCTCAGAGTTCAGTCCTGGGACTGCTCTTGTTTGGCATCTACTTGTCTAAAATACAGGCCAACATTAAGGGATTCTGGCTAACAAAGTTCGCAGATGACTGCAAACTGGGAGCCATTATTGAATCCCCAAATGATGTGGATACTCTACAAAAGGGTCTTACAGCAACAGATGCATGGTGCCAGAGCCATGGGCTCAAGCTCTATGCCAAGATAGGTATAGTTATCCCCTTTAGGAAAAAACATGTACCCATGAATTACCACATAGGTGGCAGTACACTAAACACCGAAAGTGTGATAAGAGACTTAGGAACACAGGTGGAGAGTGGTCTCACCTTCGATAACCACATCACCACAACAGTCAGGAAATCCTTCTATGTGGCACACCTCATCACTAAGGGCTTTTCATCCAGGAAAAAGGAGGTCATTGTTCCACTGTTCTCATCCCTCATTAGACCCATTATAGAATACAACATCCCATTTGGTATGTGCCTCTCAAGACATCTGCAACAACTGTAAAGGCCACAGGAATACCGCACTAAAAGAATCACAGGCCTAAAGAAGATGCCCTATGCAGACTGTCTAAAAAAACTCCACCTGTACTCTGTCATATATCGTCTACTCAGAGGCAATCTCTTATTAACATACAAGGCCATGTCAAATCCAGAGCTGTTGGACATGCTACACTTAAAGAAATCCCAATCCCTCAGAGACACATGCTCCAGGGATCTAAACCTTGTCATCACAGTGAACAAAACATGCCAGAGAGATAAGTTCCTGACCCAGAGACTCCCCAGAATCTGGAATAGACTGCCCATACATGTCAAGCAGAGTGCCTCTTTGGCTCTCTTCAAAAAGAACCTTGTTGATTGGATGGGAGATAGGAAATTCACCCCGGGGATCCCGTCAGTCACCCTGCTAGACAGGGGTTCAGGGAAGTAAATATGATGGGAAGAAATAGGCAGGGAATTGTTATGGCTAGGCTTGTATAGGCCCTAGGGCCGATAGCCTTGTACCAAACAATGAAGCTATGGCTATGCTGGCTCTTGCCCATATCATTACATCTCTCCACCCCCCTCAAAGACTCAAGCTAATTTTTCAAGTGACCCTTGAGAAACATGGCTTGACAGAACTAAGCCTATCTGGGAATATTTTATCCCAGTCCCTCTCTTGACAGCTCATCTGCATTGGCATTGCTGAACCCACTTCATTTTTTAGTGTCATGTCATATGCCTACAATCCTAAGCTCCACCTTAACAGCTTGGCATTTTGCTGGCTGCCTCTATGTAGCCATGTTAAGGGATTGTGGTCTGCAACTATATTAAATTTCCTTCCATACAAATAAGGCTGAAGTTTCTGCAGTGCCCATACTATGGCTAGACATTCCTTTTCTACCACTGCATAGCATTCCTCCCTGGGTTAGAATCTACAGCTAATATATACCACTGGGTGCTCTTCTCCCTCTGATGAAACCTGGCTAAGTATAGCCCCAACCCCATGGTTTGAAGCATCCACCTGCATAACAAAGTCTTTGCTGTAATCCGGACTGGCTAACACAGGGGTCCTCCCAAAGTTTGTTTATGCTTCTGGAATGCCTGCTCACATGCTGGGGTCCACACTACTTTATCTAGCCTGTTTTCCTTGTCAGGTCTGTGGGCCAGCTGCTATGGTACTATAATTGGGTATAAACTCTCTATAGTACCCTGTTGTCCCTAAGAATACCCTCACCTGCTTTTTTGTAACAGGGGCAGGCCATTCCTGAATGACTTCCAGTTTGGCAGGTTCTGGCCTGATCTTACCACTGCCCACTCTATCTCCCAGGTAGGATACCCCTGCCATGCCCACCTGACACTTACTGGGCTTAATGGTCAATCCTGCCCTCAGCAGTCTACCCAACACCTCTATGACATGCTGAAGGTGCTCTTGCCAGGAATGGCTGTAGATGGCAAGGTCATCCAGGTAAGCAAGGAGATAATCTCCTGCTCCTTCTAGGATATGATCTACCAGTCTTTGGAGAGTTTCTGAGGCATTTTTCATCTCAAAGAGCATCTTTGTGAACTCATACAAGATGAAAAGAGTCACAAAGGCTGACCTCTCTCTAGTTTTGGGAGTCAGGGCACATGCCAGTAGCCCTTGGTAAAATCAATAGTGGTCAGATACTTAGCCCCACTCAGCTGTTGTAAGGCATTATCTGTCCTAGGCATGGGTTAAGCACCTGATCATGTGTGACTATTTAGTTTCCTGTAGACCACATAGAAACTGGTGCTGCCATCCTACTTTGGCAACAGCACCACTGAGAAGGCCCAGGGACTGCTAGACCCCTGGATTACTCCCAGTTCTAACATCTCCTGTATCTCTGTATCTGCTCCTTCAGAGTCTGTCTGACTCACTCAGGCACCCTGTAAGGGGCCTGCTTTATAGGTCTTAGGAGCACTGTCTCTACTAGGTGCTGCATCAGGTGGGTGCACCCTGGTTTCTCAGTGAACATGTTCCCAAACTCCTGTAACACTGCTCAGATTTCTCAATCCTTAGTAGGGGATAGCCACAGGGGCACTGCTACTACTTCCACTGAGGTGTCAGCCTGAGCCTCACTGAGGAGATCATTCACTAGATCCCCCTCAGACTCCTCCTGCCATCCACTGCAAATACTCAGCACAAGGGGCTCTCTATCATAGTAGGGCCTGCTTAGCACTTCTACCAAGTAATTAAAATCACTGACCTTCCTTACCACCCTGAAGGGTCCCTCCCAAGCTGCCTGCAGTTTACTGTGTCTGACAGGAATGAGATCCATCACCCGCTGCCCCACAACATACTCCTTGGCTCAAGCACTCCAGTCACACAAGACCTTTTTCTGCTGTTGTGCTCCTGCCAGGTTCTCCTGGGCTAAGCCCATGAGCTCCCTAAGCCTTGTCCTGAGGATTAGGACATATGTCTCAATAGACTCTGTGTGGGATTTACATTCACCCTCCCACTCGTCACAAATCAAATCTAAAGACCTCATCAGCCAATGTCCATACAGCAATTCAAAGGGAGAAAAACCTGTGGATTCCTGGGGCACCTCCCTGTATGCAAACAATTGATGGGGCAAATATTTGTCCCACTACCTCTTAAACTGGTCTGCAAATGCCTGTAGCATGGTCTCTAGTGTAGAGTTTAAGCTCTCCATAAGACCATTATTCTGGGGGTGGTAGGGGCTGGTCTTTAGGTGCTTCATCCCACAGTGCTCCCACACACATGCCAGCAGGTCTCACATGAAATTGGCATCTCTGTCAGTCAGTATTTCTCTTGGGAAACCTACCCTGCTAAAAATCTCTAGCAAAGCGTTTGCTACCTTCTCTGCCTCAATAGAGGACAGAGCCATAACCTCAGGGTATCTAGTAGCATCATCTAAAACCACAAGGATATACTTCTTCCCTGTAGAACTTGGGGTGCTCATAGGCCCTGCAATATCCATAGCTACCCTCTAAAATGACTCCTCAGTCACAGGCAAAGGCTACAAAGGAGCTTTATCCTTGTCTCCTGTTTTGCCAATTTTCTGGCAATACTCACAGGTCCTGCAGGACCCTGTTACATCACTGCCAATCTCAGGCCAATACATGTTCTGCATAATATGTCTCTTAGAATGCTTTATGCCCATATAACCTGCAAAAGAAATGTCATGGGCTATGGCTGGTAGGCTCTGGGCACTACCAATTGCTGTATTAGCTTACCTTCTATTCCTCTCTCAGGGATCCACTCTCTATACAGTAACTCTTTGTTCCAGTACACAGAATCCTCTTTTCTTTGAGAATCAGATGCCTCCCTAGCTACCTCACTTAAGCCTTGTAATGTAGGGTCTGAGAGCTGAGCATGTCTCAACTCTCTATTTGTAACTCTTCATAGCTCCCCTTCAATATGAATTCTGGTAGCCTCTGACAGTGTTGCCTCACTATCAGCTTGGGTACTACTACTCACCTCTGCCTTTGCAGTCACTCTGTCCAAGGGAACATCAGTATCCACCAGCAGCTGTGGCTCATCTTCACTCTCACTGCTACAGCGCAGCTAACTTCCTGAAGTAGCCACATCACCAGTCCTGGCTTCAGGTGTGCAGTCTGAGAGATTTGATTTGCACACACACACACACACTCACACACACACACACACACACACACACACACACACACACACACAGACAGACACACACACACACACACACACACACACACACACACACACACACACACACACACACACATCTGGGAAAGGCTAGCACACATTTACTAGCTATGTCCCCTTCTGCCCAGACTATAAGTTAGTTATCACCACCACCAGACACTCTCCAATCAGCTACTCTAAGGCCCTTAACAAAGGGTGTCCAATTATGCGCTGTAATATTAATACTTATATATAATAGTAGTATTTCAACAAGATGGCTAGGCCTTCTGGTGGCCCACACAATATCACCAAATAAATGTAAGTATTCTCAAAGGTTAAGTACTTTCTACAAGGACCAGCCACAGCAAAAGTTTAAATGTATTTAATAACAAAAGAGAATGAAAATATTGCATATATATTTACAGTAAACCATAGAGCTCAAATCACACAAAATGTTAAAATTAACATTGATGGACAGGCTCAAACAAATAAAGAAAGCACTCTCTGAACTAAGCTTCGCTATATTCCTGATTGAATCTAAAAGATTCAAGTTTGCTGGGGCACTTTCACCTTAGGTCTCCACTGAAAATGGGTTGCTTACTATTAGTGCAATGCAAATAGTAACCTTTTCTTTTTTACAGTTATTTTGTATTGTGATTATTTAATATTTGTGTATTGTCACTTTATCTTTACTTATGTTTGCTGGGGCTTTTCCTCTCAGGTCTCCACTGAAAATGTGTTTGTTTGCAAATTCAGTTGGACTAACCTGGTTAACAAATGTGAAATAAATAAATAAATAAATACGTTACTGTTCCCTAGTTAATTACTTATTACCACATGGCAAGATGATGTGTGTGAGGGTCTTTCTAGTCAGGCTTCCCAAACAGAATACTCAATACGCTGAGACTTCTCTTTGTAATATCTAAAATATAGTTTGCAAGAGGGCTGGCAGAATCACCTCATGTTGTCAACTGAGTCTAGGTTAACACAGTATTCCCCTTTAAAACGGAGACAGGAATTTAGCACAGATGGCCACAGTACACATCCAGCTTTTTATGGCAGTGCTTGGGGCCTTCTCTCTTTTTACTGAGCTAATGGAGAAAGGCTTTTTTACAAAACTATCATCTCCAGTCCTTTTCAGGACTGTGGGGTGCCATTTTAATAGTTTAACAGCTTATTTACATTTCCTTTTTTTTCTAAAGTTAGCCTGTGCTGTACCAGTGTTCAGTATTAAAACATATATATTTAATTCAGTTTCAATAATACATGTACATTTATTCTCATTTCAGCAGGGTACACTGTTAATACATTTCAACACAAGCAAACCTCGCAAATACATTTTCAGCACAAGCATCTGTACAAATCACTTTGATATATTAATGACATTCAGTTCTATTACATTTGTAACACAAGCATCTTGCATGAAATCAGTTTGATATTCAAAGGACGTATCGGTTCATAGGTTCATAGGTGTGCAGTAGGCTAATGGCCCTGGGGCCTTTACAAGCCTAGACCATAGGATTACCCTGGCATCATGCCACCCGACCTTAGTTCCCAGTGCCTCTGTCAAGTAAAGCCACTGGAGTGATCCCTGGAGTGAATTTTCTATTTCCCATCCACTCATCAAGATTTGTCTTGAACAGGACCAGTGAGGTGCTCTGCTTGACATGTATGGGAAGTCTATTCCATAGCATGGACAGTCTCTAGGTTATGAACCTGTCCCTCCAGCATGTTCTGTTGATTGTGGTAATGAGGTTTAGGTCTCTGGAGCATGTGTTGAGGAGGGATTTGGATTTCTTTAGATGTAGCATTTCTAACAGAGCTGGGTCAGACATGACTTTGTAAGTCAAGCAGAGATCGCCTCTAAGTAGGCAATATGAGACAGAGAACAGTTGTAGTTTTTTTAGTCTGTCCATATAGGACAAATGTTTAAGGCCTAGGATCCTCTTTGTGAGGTACTTTTGATGCCTCTCCAGTTGTTGCAGGTGTTTAGTGAGGTACATGCCAAATGGGGCATTGTACTCAATGATTGACCTAATGAGGGAAGAGTAGAGGGAGACAATGACCTCTTTCTTCTTGGATGCAAAACCCTTAGTAATGAGATGTGCTACATAGAAAGACTTTCTGATCACAGTGGTGATGTGGTGGTCAAACGAGAGGTTGCTGTCAACCTGTGTTCTTAGTCTCTTATAATGCCTTCTGTGTTTAGTGGACTACCATCGATGTGGTAATTCATGGGAACTGGGTTTTTCCAAAAGGGGATGATGACACTTTTTTTGCATTGAGCTTAAGGCCATGGTTCTGACACCAGTCGTTGGTCTCAGTGAGGCCTTTCTGTAGGATGTCATCATTACTCGGGGAGGTAATAATAGCTCCCAAATTGCAATTGTCTGTGAACTTTGTCAGCCAGAGTCCCTTTGTGTTGGCCTGGACTTCAGAGAAGTAGATACCAAACAGGAGAGCACCCAGGACCAAACTCTCTGGGACTCCATTCATGACTGATCAGCAGTCTGACTTGGAGTCAGCTACTTTCATACTGTGGGTTCTACCTGTGAGCAAGTTTGCAACCAACCTAGTGATATAGGGGTTGATGCCTAGCTTAGTGATTTTTTCTGTGATTCCTGAGTGGGGAATGGTATCAAAGGCCCTGGCCAGATCAAGGTATGCTTCATGAACCACCTTGCCTTCATTCACATCTCTGATAACTGACTCAAAGAAGTCGACCAACTTGAGCAGGCATGATCTACCCTTCACAAAACCAAGCCATGTGGGATCCAGAGTTTGGAGATTCCCTATATCCTTGTTTATTAGGTCCATGATGATGTATTCCATAGCTTTGCATATTGGACTTGTCAGGCTAAATGGAGCGATAGTTCCCAGGGTCTGTAGTCGCTCATTCTTTGTGGAGAGGGATGACTGCAGCAGTGCGCCATTTGTTAGTGATAAAGTCTGGGGTGAGGCTGTGATTGAATAGGGCATCTATCATTCTTTCCAAAACTCCAGCTGTCTATGCTGGCACTTACCAATATCATCACAACTCCAGTGATTTTGTATACAAAACATCTGCTTTAGAAACTAAGAGTGAAAGAGCTGCAGATTTGGGCAGCAAAACCCAAATAGTTTACACATCTGGTCAGTGAACTGAAGTCACACTGATAACATGGAATGTGATTCAGTCACCCTAACTACTTCACCATCTGTGTCATTTTAAAAGTAAACCTGGGAGGGTATAAGTAGCCAGTGCATGCAAAGGAATTCAGGATGAATGTGCAACACTGACCTGAGATAAGAACAAGAATGCACACCCTTAATACATAGAGCAAAAAAATCAATAATGTGGATGCTAAATCATACTTTCAGTTTGTTGCTAAGATGGAGCTTGCAGTTCTGAAACAGGGTGGCTTATTGCAAATGAGTTTAGAAAAACAATACCAATCATTCAGCATCATACAAAATGATCTGATGAAGTTTCCACCCCCCCCCCAAAAAAAAAGGATTGAAAGAAGTCAAATATTACTGGTTTATATTTGCAATAATTGTCCAAGTGCATAGATTATAAGCTATATTTTGAGAAAAGTTTGATTTACAGATATTCAGTAAAATGAGGGCTTTTCCAGCATATTTTTTTAGTTTGGTGTTCTATTCTGTTCCCTTCATACCTATTGTCTTATAAAGATCAGTTTACAGTCTAGTATGATAATATTACATTCATCTCAACAATTTTTCTGGATTATATTACATTTCTTGATGTTAAAGCACATTCACTGCATACTGTCCTATGGAATCTGCACAATACTTCCAGCCCTAATAACACTTTGTGCACTGCATAGAGGCAAAAGTAATTAACTCAAAACTATTAATTATGGAAATTATGGAAAATTGTGATTAATGTAAAGTAAGACCAAAGGTCAATTGTATATTAAAACACTAACATCCCAGCAACAAAGTATGATTTAGTATCTAAGTTATTGATTTTCTGCTTTATGGATTAAGGAAATGCATTCTTGTCTCAGGTCAGTTTGAAATGCAGTGTTCCTTGGATCCTACTAACATTTCAATACAGTAAGTGCAGTAAATGGCTGTGTTCCCATTCATACCTCTCAATTGTACAGATTTTTCCAGAATGTCCAGATTTTTGTCTCATATTTTTGCTCCATTTTTTATAAAATTGTGGTGTTGTGGCAAATTAGTGGGAAATAATTAAGAATGAAGTTAGAAAATAATGACAGGCATTTGAGTTTCAGACTTCATAACCTTCAGAAAATTCATGCTAATGCAAAACCTGTTTTTCTATCAACTTTCTAAGTTTGTAAGAGCAATACTTAAAAATTGTCCCTATTTTTGGGCCTTTGTCTCATTTTTGTTTAAGGCTTGTCCAGATTTCTTGCTCTAAGAGGTTGAAAGATATGTTCCCATTTTATTACAAAATATTTTCTGTGTTAATATAATGTATGTATATCGTTTCTTCCAAAACTCTCAGGATACCATAGTTGTGAGACTGTCATCTACTATCTGCATCCTGCCTGAAGATGAAGTGATGTAATACAATAATACTTCACTACAGTATAACAGTGCAGGGCTGTGAGTTCTGAAATTATGGAAAATTAAGTGCAATTAATGTAACATAAGAGCAAAGGTCAATATTTGCCATTGTGCAATAAAAACATATTTTCCATAGAGTCATTTCTTCAACCACCCTGAACCCCAACCTTCCCTCACTACTTATATACAGTAACACAAAGATAGCCATACCTTTGAGAACAGGGAATTCTCTGCGATAACAGCAATGTTGGACTTAATATACATTTTCTTCCAAATCCCACATAAATATTTAATGTTCAAAGAGTGCACTTTATTTTTTTGAGCTAATAATAGAACCCCAGAGTATCATACAATACATTTACTTTGTATACTCAGTGCGTGCACAGTTTCAGGATATGATACATTTCTCAGTCATATAACTACTTCCATATTAGACTTTTCTTAACACATCTGTTATACATAAACAATAATGATCTCTCAGAAGGACACTTTACTTGTGGTATATCTTGTCTTTTCCAATGTCTGTGAAGCAACACTTTAATGAAATGCAGGACTTTCAAATGCAGGTCTTTCATATCATAAATATACACCAACTACAGTCTGAGTGGGCCATTAATGAGAGAAAAAGCATGATGTTTTATTAAATAATGCTGTGAGTCACTTCATACAATTACAGACTACTGATTTGGAGAAAGACTTCCTTGTGATTATATTTTTGAACATCTCATAGGGAAAAATACCTAGAAACTACACTTATTTTAAAGTAACTGCTAAGAGCTTAAAACCAGACATGAACCCCCAGTATTTAACAAATGCAGCAACAAGAGAAATTAAACTAAACACACACCCTACCACTTCAGAGATTCTGCAATCAGCAAAACAATTTCTTTAAAAAGAAACACTCACTCAGTATGTGATAAAAACAACAACAAACATAATTTTATTTTATATATTTTTTATCTGGGCAAGTCCACAAGTCACAAATATCCCTTTTCACAGCTGAATCAGGAGTAACAGATTTATAGTTTCATAGGTAAATATTAGACAAGCTGCCCTTGTGGGCCATTTTAAACCTTGCCAGCTTCCCTTTCTGTACTCAAAATACTCTACTCTATTTGGTTACAGACTGGCCTTACATATCCCAGGGACAATAAATATATATTCCCCCTAATAAGAATAATTGGGATCATACTATAGATAATCTGAGTAGAGCCATGCATGGGATAAAGCATTTAGAAGCTGCCTCTGTCAATTAGTAGTACAGGAGCAGTCCTGGGGTAAATTTTCTGTTTCCTATCCATAGATCTAAATTGCACTTGAAAGCGGACAGGGATGAACTTTATTTTATGTGGATGGGGAGTCTGTTCCACAGCAGCCGTATCCTCTGAAAAATGTATCTGCCCCTCCATACCACTCTGTTGATGTTGCAGAACACGTTTAGATCTGTAGTCTGAGTATTTCTAATGCCATTTGACTTGTTGATACAAGTCACCTCTTAGCGGCCTATAGAATACCAAATACAGTAACAGGGCTTTGAGTCAGTCCATGTAGGACATGTTGTTTAAGCCTTGAATCCTTTTACTAAGGCATCTCTGTGGGCATTCCAGTTGTTGCATGGATCTGGACTGATACATGCCAAAGGGGGCATTATATTCAATGACTGGCCTAATAAAGTTAGGTAAAAGGGGATAATGACACCCATAGATCTAGACACAATCCCATTGTTTATAAGCTGTGCAGTATAGAAGGGCTTTTGTTTCAACAATAGATACATGTTGGTCTAAAGCTAAGTCAGTGTCCACATAAGTTCCCAAATCTTTTGGTAACTGGGTCAACTCTTAAGGGAGTACAGTCAATGTGGTAGTTCACTGTGGTAGATGACTTCTCAAAGGATACAATAATGTATTTTTGGCATTTAGTTTCAGACCATAAGTTTGACACCATTTATTTATTTGAAACAAACCTTCCTGCAGGATGGCAAGTCATTTAGGGGATTCAATGAGCTAGTAGCTTACAGTCATATGCAAACTTAATCAGTCAGAGCTCTTTGGTACTGACTTTTACTTCAGAAAAGTAGATGGCAAATAGGAGACTTCCCAGCACCGAATCCTGGAGGACTCCATTGGTAACTGGTCTCTTTGTGGAGGTAACTTCCCCTATTTTGATCATCTGCATCCTATCTAAGAGACAGTCAACAATCCAACAGGTGACATAGGGGATTATTTCTAATTTATTTATCTTGTCTGCTATGCCTGAGTGTGGAATTTTGTCAAAAGCTGTGGGCAGGTTGAGGTATGTGGTGTGTACCATTTTGCTATCATCCACTGCTTTGCTAACCTTTTCAAAAAATCCATTATTTTCAGTAAGCATGACCTGTCCTTGACAAAAACAAACTGAGACAGGTCCAGTGTTTGGAGATTCCCTAAGTCCTAATGAATTAATTGCATGATAAGTCTTCCCATGGCTTTGCATACGAGGCTGATCAGCCTTATGGGTGACTAATTGCTAAAGTCTGTGGAAAGTGTAAAAGAATGATGTTAGCTGTTCTCCATTCACATGATGCAAACCCTGTATGGAGGCTGAAAATGAACAGTGACATTAGGGATGTGGTTAAATCATGCTTTGTGCTATTTATGATGCATGCAGGAATATTGTCAGGATCCATTGATGCAATATTTTTGGCTTTTGATAGCACTTTTAGGATTTGGTCTTGTGTGGTGGCTGGAGGTGAGCCAATTCCAGGTATAGCTTGATGGGAGGCGGAGGTAAAGTTACAGCTAAATTTATTGGTCAGTAGGTTCACTACATTTTCAGCCTCAGTGCAGGTAACATTGTTCACAATCAGATCAGATCATTGCAGCATTGTCTTTATGAGATTACAAACAACTAAAAATGCCTTCTGAATGCTTTTGGTCTGGGTAGCTATTATAGCCTCAGACTTGGTTTTGGTAGTTTTTATTAAGCTCCTGAGTGGTTTCAGTGCTAAAGGCTCTAACATTCTAGGAATTACTCTTCCTACTTTTGATCAAAATTATTTGCCTTTTATTATAATTCTTGTTGATATTAAGGTTCCACCATGTGTTTTTTTTCCTGTGGGTTGCCCCGAGCTTGTTCCTACAGAGTACATCTGCATCTCTGCAGCTGTTTACATGCTCCTATAGTGTCGTGGTGTACATTTCACCATATCTGGTGAAGTTAACTTGGTTTGCTGGAGATTTGAAGCTTGCAAATGTATCACTTATGAGTAAAAAATTCTAAAGGTGCCTTCAGTTGAAGGGATCTCTGGTTTCAGTTTTATTTCAAAGGAGACTGCTTTATGGTCAGACCTAACAAGTGATAAAAATACACAAGGAATGGTGCAAGATATTCCCATATTATTAAGGACAAGATGTAAGACGTCATTCCTCCTAGTGAGTACTCTGACCAATTGTTCCAGGGCATTTGTATTGACAAAGTCCAGGAATTTAATTTGTTGTGCACTAGTGGTGGCATAGGTTTCATAGTCTTTAGTTGAATATCTTAAGATCATTTAGGAAAATGGTCTTAGATTTAATACTGAGTGATTCTACTTCCTGCAGATAGGTTTTGTGGAGTTCTTTTGTCATTGAGGGAGTTCTATAGCTATGTAATATATTGTATGGGACATTTTTGAGGGTTATTTTGACACAGAGAAGCTCAGGTGCATCATGCCGCTTTACATGAGTCTTTTGTGTATGTAGTTTGATACATGTCCACCTCTTTTTCTTCTTGCACAGTAACTGGCTTAAACTTGTGGAAGGTGTTACCTCAGTTTTAAATCATGTCTCAGTCACTGCACAGGCATCAACATCTCCCTGGAAGAGAAGGGCTTATAGGGAGTGGAGTTTCTTGTTCAGCCTCCTAGCATTGGTCTGTAATACCTGTATATTTGACTTTGCTTTTTTCATTATGTTGGTACATTTATCAGGCTGACATTGCCTAAGAAAGGAACTATGGGATGGACAATGTCTTTGCCAATAACCGAAACCCAGATGGGACAGATGCAGGCTATCCCTGGTAAATCAGCATGGTCTGTTGATCATATCCTCCCAGGTTGGCAAACATTAGACCCCCTTTGAATGACATTAAATACTAAACCAATTATTAAACTCCATTATTTTTTGCTCAAATTGTGGCATCATTCTTGGAGAAGGTAAAATGCTGCTCAGTGCTAGGCTCATACTTGTCCTGGACATCTAGTTAATCCAGGGAGGTACAGCTCAAGTCATTGACACTGGCATTAACTATGACAGAGTCATATTGGTACTTATAGTTCAAGAATGTGAGTCCATGTGTGATCTGATGGATCTGGATCCTGGCAACAGATAAGCGACTAACCTTGGGTAATGCCTTCCTTATGGGCTCATCATCTGTGACTTTGGGACTCCTTGTACTATCTGAGGAGGTAGGCTTAATATGGTGAGTGTGCTTTGTGACTATATTGTGTTTTGAAGGCCTTTGAGGTTTAGTCAAGTTAATCTTTAGAACAGCATATGATGGATTATGTGTATTGTGATGACCTTGGAGAGGTGTGATGCATAGTGTATTGCTGACGATTCTGGTGTCTGAGTTTAATGTTTGTGGGATTTTTGCTTCCAAGGATATTATATATGTATGTCTCTCACACACTGTGTTATGCTGTCTGAGTAATAAATGATTGAGTAATATCTAGTGACATGAATTAAAATCTTCATCTTAGAAAACAAAGACCAATAAATTGCCATGAACAGAAGCCAACTGATCTGCAGCTAAGCCATGATAAAGGATAAATTATTATCCCAGGGATAAAAATTCAAAGGGGAATATTCCAGGATGAATCCTTGCCACCACTGTTTTTTGTCTTGCGCTTAACCCATTAAGCTGTCTATTAACAGATTCGGTCATGGTTACAATTTAGTTCCCAGAATCTTTTTTTTTGTGGATGATTTAAACTTGTATAATTCTTCAGATGAGGAAATGAAAGCAAAACTGCAAGTGGTGAAAACGTTCTCATATAATAAGAATGTCATTTGGTCTTGATAAATGTGCAAAAGCACAGGAATATGATGTAAAGGAACTTGAGCTGGGCGGAATGTATAAATATTTGGGAATTGATGAAGCATGGACAATAAAGCATTAACAAATGTGAAAAAAACTTAGTAAGGAGTATTTTAGAAGACAAAAATTAGTATTGAAAAGAGCCCTGACATCTACAAACAAAGTCCAAGCTTTAAACCAATTTGCTCTTCCTGTTCTAGCTAACAATTCTGGGATGATTGACTGGCACTAAAATGTATAGGATCAGTTGGACAAGAAGCAATAAAAATACTTTACGCTTATCAAATGACTTATAAAAATCAGTGGATACCAATATTTGAAGGAGGTATAGACTTCCTTGAAATTGATTACATATATAGATCTGCAATTGTAGGACTTCATTCATATCTGCTGACCTCACACAATCCAGTGAAGGTTTTAAAACATGTGGACAACAAGTCTCAGATGACTTCCCTGCTTAGGTTAGCAGAGGCATATCACTATCAAGTGGGAATGGAAATCAAACCACAAGTAGACAAAAATCAGGCACAACTGAATGTGGCAAAAATAAAAAAAAAAAAACAACAAAAGAAAGAAAATAAGGGGAAAGATCAGATGAGAAGGGAAGAAACGTGGAAAAGGCATTAATATAGCTGTAAGTACAGAAACCTCCTGGAATAACCTCACATCATCAGGATCTGAGTCAGGAATAGTTAAGGAGAGGAGCATTTAAACCAAAAGATGAAAGGTTAATATTGCCTGCCCAGGATAGTGGACTATGTACAAGTTTGTTTACAAAGTACATTGAACACATCAGAGAAACAGACAAATGTAGGTTTTGTAAAACAGAGCTGGAAACAATTGCACATCTCATTGCTGGATGTGACACATTAATGACAGAATGCCTTCATACTAAAAGGCATAATAATGTGGCATGAGTGTTACATTGGGGATTATGCAAACGTTACAATATTAAAGTAGCTGAGAAGCACTGGAAACCTTAGCTACAAAACATTAAAGAAAACAATAACGTTTATATCACATGGGATCACCCATTACCAACAGTTCAAAAAATAGTTGCGAGAAAACCAGATATAGTAGTCCATGAAAAGAAGGCAAAAGTAGCATTGATCACTAAAATTGCTACAGCTAGTGATTACATTGTCTTAAATACAGGGAGACATAAAGTCATAAAATACCAGGATTTGCAAGCAGAAATGAGGACAATGTAGAAGAGGGATACCCACACAGTTTCAATAGTAGAAGGAGCAATGGATCTCATAAAAAGAATTTCCAATCACATTTAGATATTCTAACAATACATGTGATTCCATATTAATTGCAAAAGGAGTCACTTCTGGGCACATTGCTGGTGCTGGGAAGAGTACTTTTGGCTAAGATCAAAGATTGAAACAATGCTAGTTTCATGAACTTTAATCATACTTTGACTTGGGAATGGGATCTATTCCCTTTATGGTATTAGAAACCCAAAAAACTTGGAGAAATTAAACCATGACAGAAAAGTAGTAGCTTGGCTATGAGTTGATAGTAGCAGTTTCCTATCCATGACAGTTAAAGCACCTAAGCTGTACTTGCCAATTACTTCAGAAAGAAGGTGGTACTGCATGTAGCTTGTCACAGTTATCCCAAAATAGAGGTGAAGGTAACCTAACCTGAGTGATTGAAACATAAGCAAAGAAGACCACATTTTTATTACTGGTAAGGGCAAGGAATTTTCTATAAAGGTCTGTTCCAGCACAAAGATCAACCACTTCTTCAGTATATTTAATAGACAACTATAAATAAGCCAGTTTATTACAGTCTAGACCCAGTTTAAAACTGACATATGAGAAAGTTACTTTTTTTCATACTGCATAGTTGTTATGGCTATGGATGAACTAAGTCATTTATACTGTAATAAACATGCGGCCTACTGGTAATCTAATTCTGCTTTGCTTTTATTTAAAGTGAATGTAGTTATTCTGATCATCTAGTAAAGATGAAAAGCCTACCACTTTATTGTCATAAAGCTGTGCCACAATTTGAAATATCTTTTCATTTCTATAATCTTTCTTTTTATAATCATGGGTCCCTGTTACTAGGCAGATTAATCAGGCACAAAATGTTTTTCTTTCAGCAATAACTTTGCCCCATCTTTGCTAGTTTAGAGCTGCATTCTTTTCCATGATTGTAAAAACAATTCTGTCCGCACAAACTGTTCTCTGTAAAATCAGTTGATATCTACATACTTTATATGATACACTATCTATGGTGTACTATCTGTGACATTCTCAATGGGTCCACCTAAGTGAAGCATGTTTTTTTTAGCTAAGAATACATACAACATACATATAAACATCCTCCTACAGAAACAGCTACACAACACGCTCATAGAAAAGAATTACATATTAATCGATTTCTAGCACCCAGCTCTTCACTTACCTCAATTAGGTTGGCAAGATGTATTACAATAGCAAATCTAGTTTCCACGCATAATATTTAAATGGATAGGATATGTCTCTGAAGAGTGTAAGCTATCAATGTATTCTGACAGACGGATCTACAGATTATCACAGTAACTAAACTATACATCTAAATATTGTCTCCCCTCATATGGTCTGCTACAACAGCAGGGTCCTCTCTGTGGCCTCCCATGGTACTTTGAACTTTGGGTCAATTATCTTGATAGCCACAACAGGCAGAGGTGGTTAGTCTGAAGAGATGAATACCTCCATTCTGTTGTTGTATTTCGGCTTTTCCCGGTTAGGGGTCACCACAGCGGAACTCCGGTCCGCTAATGATTGGCAGTAGATTTTCACGGTGCCGAGTTGCCAGCTCGACGCCCAACCTTCAACGAAAGCACGCCCATTCAGATGAATACCTCCATTCTACTTGCACTTAATTAAGTCTTACAGCTTTCTCTCAGATGTAATGGAACCTACAAATTATAGTCAAGCCCATCTCAAGTTTATGTGCTAAATCTAAGGGGACTGCACCAAAGTTATTCAAAAGGTGTAAAAGGTAAAAGAATTTTAGATCACAGTTATTAGAGACTTCTAGTAAGGCAGATTAGTGGCAGAGTATAATGGGCTCTCGGTCAGATACTCACAAAAAGTTTTATTAAAGCACTTATTGCAACTATTTATAAAAAAGCTCCTGTATATATCTAAAACAACAAAACTTCAGAAGAAAATTGAGAATTGAACCCCCCCACCAAATAATACCATGGCTAAAGCAAATGAGGGGACAGGGAGACTAAGAGGCACAAGCCAGCCATGACTCATCTCCCAGTGGATATTGTCCGGAATCTTCTCTTCAGTTGATCCTGCAAGAAATGAAGAAGATCAATGGAAAGTCTGATAACATTGCAAATAGGGTAGCTCAACTAGACAAAGGAAGGAGGTGGATAAAATTCCCTATGAACATTCAGATGGTATCATCCAGCTATACAGAAATAAATGACACTTTAAAAGACAAGTTCACTGATCTGGAATCCAAGTACAAGGATCTGCTGGGAAAATATGTATTGATTCAAAAGACTGCTCTAGAAGGAAAAAAATAAGGTTGTTAGGAGTACCTGAAAGACTGGATAGTAGAAACTATTATGTCTCCATACAAAGATGTCTATGCAACTGGCCTGGACTCCCACAGTGGTTGGTGAAAACTGAGAGGAAGAACAGCAAATAGGGCTTGGGGGGAACTTAGCCATATTCTAGTCCAGCTTGAGACATACTTATTCAATGAAGAATTGTTGGCAAAAATCTGGAGCTCAAGATAGATCCATAACATAAGGTAGCACCGAGTCTTCCTCAACAAAGATTAGTCTGCAATTACTTCATAGAGATGAGCAAAGTCTCTGCCTATGCTCAGGTTGTGCAGACAGCAGCAATTACCATTTTTGAAAGAAATGCTAACAGCAATGGCGTGACCAATTCTTTCTTTATCCATCCTAATGTTTCTCTTTCTATCCACAATTCTCATGCATTGTATAACCAGGTTAGTGTTTTTTGGAATATTTCTTCCAATTCTTCAAACTCTTGCCTCCATCTTCTCTGGGGCCTTAATATCCCTCCATCCTCAACTCCATGTCTCCAAATCTTTACTTCTGTCACCTTTCTATCATGCATTACTTTATTGAGCATGTTGTACCACAGATGGAAGGGGACTATATTATACCATCAAAGTCTTACAACTACGAACATTATAATATCAAACCCAGTAGAGCGAAACACAACAAAACCGAACAGTCAGAATAGCGAATTTTTTCCCAGGGAAAAAATTTGCTGTTCCAACAAACATGCACACAACACAAGCACACCAAAAAAATAATCCACACACACACACACTTCACAAAATGCCTACAATAAACCATACATACACCACTAGCTATCCACTTACCTTAACCCAACCCTAACCCTAAGATCTGTCACTATCGCACACTCACCTTACCTGCTCCCTAACCCTAACTCACCTACCCCACATTAACCCTCACGTCCACACAATCGCACACTTACCTGACCTGCACCCTAACCCTAACTCACCTAACCCGTGCCCAATCGCACACTCACGTTTGTTCGCACACTTACCTTAACCCGGTCCATAACCTTCGCTCCACAGTCGAGGAAACAGTAGAAGCTGCAGAAATGGCCCACCGAATACTTTCCCTAGGAAAGTATTCGGTGTTCTGCAGTTTTGCTATTTCCAGCGTTCGCTCTACTGAGTTCGATATTATAACATTCAAAGTTGTAAGACTTCGATGTTATAATATAGACCCGATGGAAGATCCTCATCTGTTTTTTTTTTTAAACACCTTTATTGACTTATCGCTTGTGATATAGGCAAATTTACATTTATACAAAAGTAATCAAACTGTATTAACAAATTAACATTACGAAACATTATAATTCACATATATTGCAATGTATCATATAACCTAAGAAACATTACATAAATTATTTAGTTCCTGCTCTTTTATTTTAAACAAGAAGCATCTTTATTAAACTATCACTTACCACATAAGCAATCATACATTTGAATAAATGGAAACAAGCCACACCAACACAATCCTAGTGTTGGTCCCAAAAATACGCACATTTCCTAAGATTATGAGTACTTTACTATATTCAGTTCCATTCAGTTTGTGTCGAGCCCTCATCTAGAGTGCCCTTTACCTTCCATACACTTCTTTTCATACTCCTAAATTTGTCTGATATCTTTAGATTAGACTTCCTCTTCTCTTTTTCAAATTACTGCATTTGTTCCACTCAGTTCCCTTATTGTTTCTTTAGAGTTTTGGGGAGAGCAGTCAGCATGCATCTTCATTAGTATATGTTAAAAATGTCAGTATGTCGATTACCATTCTTACATTGCCTTTGTAACTCGAAATAGAGATGTACACTTCCCACCTGCCCACATTGTCATATTAATTTAGAGCACCCAGCTTTGTTAGCTGCTTCAAACCACATATACTAGTCTCTTCACCCTCTACCCTTTGCTTGATTCATAGGTTCATAGGTTGGTACTAGGCTATTGGCCCTCAGGCCTATACAAGCCTAGCCATAACAATTCCCTGGCTATTTCTTCTCACACTATTTACTTCCCTGGACCCCTGTCTAGCAGGGCGACTGACGTGATCCCTGGAGTGAATTTCCTTTCTCCCATCCAATCATCAAAGTTCCTTTTGAAGAGGGCCAAAGAGGCGCTCTGACTTTGATTTTTTTATTTATTTTTATTTCTTTTATTTTACATTTGTTTACTGGGGAGGTCTGACTGGACAGAGCTGTCCGTTTTCAGGGGAGGCCCGGGGAGAAAGCTCCAGAACAATTGCTAACATACTATACATAAGATATTTACATGAGCATTGTGGTTTAGACATACAATTAAAAGTATAGCAAGTAGTAACATATGATTGTTGTTCAAACAGTATGGTTAGTAGAGATAATCTTGACGATGTAGTGAAGATAAGACAAGAAAGGAAAAACTAAAAAATTCTTGCCATATAATCTTGAAGATGTAATGAAGATAAGAGAAGAAAGGAAAAACTAAAAATACTTTGTCCTTAACCTCTCATTCATCCAGATGTTTTTATAGATTTGTATTTCCCATATTACATCTCTAGACAGCCCAAGACTAGTCTCCTATTTCTTCCTACATATTCACTATACAAGTTCTCTATATAAGCCACAGTTCTCAAGGCCATAGTTTAACATCCTTATCTTGTTAATGTAACCTAAGCCAAACAAAATGCTACGTCTTCTGAAGGGAGATGTATCAAGCCCCATTCTCCTACTGAGGATAAGTTCAGGAGTTTCTGTCTTGACATCCTACATTTGTGTGCCTTGCTTATGTAGTCGTCACGTAAGTTCTCTATCTTTCCAATTAATTTGGGAATCGAGAGTTACTGGAATGTGTTTCATTACATGAATAATGCATTGAAAGGATCATAATCTTAATGGCATTTATTTTACTTGTCATGGTATATATTCTGCCATGGAGTAGCAATTAAAACTGAGATTCATTATTTATGGTAAGTAGAGCACAGCAGGTAAGCCCTTGGTAGCCCTTGGTATGATGTTGATCATATTTTTTGGTCACGTAATACTTTACATGACTTTATGGAAAGCCTCTATCCACTGGATTTCATCATTTGTTAAGCATGTAATCCCCCTTTCAGGGACTTTACTGGTCTTTAGTTAATTCACAAGAGTATCCCTGGTGAACACGACTAGCAAGCAGTTGCACAGAAAACAGTTACAAGGCTCAAGAAAACAGATACAGTGCCTGAAACTGCAATAGTTAAGGACATGTTAACAGAGATTGAGTTTAGGGAAATTAAATGATTTAAGATAATTTTTATCACTTAAGACATGTGTCTAGGTGATACATGCATATTTGTGAATATGTGATGTGAGTGTGGATATGTGTGCAAGCACTTATACACATATGTGTGTGTGTGTGTGTGTGTGTGTGTGTGTGTGTGTGTGTGTGTGTGTGTTAGTGCCCATATACTTTATTTTATTTATTTATTTTACAGTTGTTTACCGGGAAAGTCCAACTGGACAAAATGTCCTTTTTCAGTGAAGGCTCTGGGAGAAAAGCTCCACATTTATAAATAATAGTACGATAGATATACAATGCACAGAAATAAATGTTGACTCATTCTCAGATGAAAGCACAAAATTAAAAATACATGTTGTCCCAGTCCCCCTTCAATAATACACATCACACCAAATGACAAATTATATTGTAAAGCCATCTACCTAGCTCTTAACCTTCCATCTCCAAATGAGGCATACTAACCAACATAGATATGAACAGCTAGGAGCCACTTATTTAGATATTTTTTATTATTTTTTTTTAATTTAGACACTCATGCTGGCTAGCTGGATGTGCTGCCAGACACCACCCTGGGAAAATATTCACTTTATGCCCCCCAAACAACAACATTGATACCACTGAAATGTTGGACCCACTCCAATCCCACGTGTACACTCCTAGACGTCCACCTCCATCACAGGGCTAAGACTGAAGAGATGGAAAACCCAGCCTATGCACACCGAATCCAAGCTTACATTTGTTTTTTTGTTTTGCTTTTTTTTTAATATAACCTATACAGCGTTCTGCAGCCCCAGTGCCTTCAGCCCCCCCCCCAAAAAAAAAAAACATCAGTCTGACTGGAAAATATAGAGATTTTATTATTTGTAGCCTCAAAAATATTATTTGCCATTTTTTTTTTTTTTGTAGCTAATAGCATTTTCAGTACATTCCATATCATTCGAATAAGGTGGTATAACTGTTAATGTCTGTCAAGGACAAGTCAGCATCAGAATGTTCTAATATACTAATTTACACATTATGAAATATCCTGAAAAGTTTCTAAATTATTTAAATGCTAGAGCTATCGGTGATAACATGGACTGAAGGATTGAATGATTGAATTCTTAACTGATTGTATTTTGTTGACTAGAAATGTTAAACTGAACAAATCCATTTATTTACAGTAGCGACCTAGGGAGAAATGGTCCAGTTTAACAAAAACTATATTGGACCCAGCTGACATAAAATTGCATCCGTAGCATGAAGTAGACAAATGAATGACATTCTGTGTCAAATCATCCACTAAATGTGCCCAAAATGTGCCCACATCCAACTCCCAGTATGCCTGTGTAACATAGTACAGGACTGACAATCAAGATTGACACCAATGTGGAGAGCTTGGACATCCAGCATCCAAACGTGGGCCAATCCATAGAAAATACAATTCGAGGGTGCACCCTTGGCCCGATTGTGCAAAAGAAGAAAATGTTCCTACCCATCACAGCAATACCTCCACTGCTATACACCTCGACAAAGCCAAAGCTTCCAACAAAATATGAATTCCACTGCAAAGGAACTGTCCGATTCATCACTGTTGAACAAGACAAGCATGTCCGTTTCCATGCCGAATCATCACTGCAGGAGGCGGAAAGGGAAGAAACCAGGCACCGATGCAAATTCAAGTCAAACATCCGTGAAGCTAGACACAACCTCCCCACCATACTGTTCTTGCCACCACCAATGATCAGCTGTACTAGACCAATGATTTGCCCTACCAATGAGCAGCCTTCCCAGCATTCTACCTGGATGGTGCCACACACCCACCCCAGAGCAGGGTGCATGAAGAAAGCCAAATGCCATCGCCATGCCTGCCCAGCATTCAAATCCCACGCATCCGATACATGTGGAGCCAAACATCTGGTTCTTGCTAGATTCCTCTTTGTTTTTTTTTGTTTTTTTAAATGGGCTTCCCTTCCAAGCCCCTGGTTCCCTGCCATTCACTCCACCCCTCCACTCAAATGGGTTCACATTCAAAGCGACCGTCAAATCCCCAACTCACATTTCCAACACCCATCTCATACTAGGTATTCCTCCTGTGCAACCCAAACAATCTGTGCAGCCAAGAGCAGATGGCCACGATTCCCAGACACACATCGCCACTGCACATGCGCGGCAACCACAGTCAGACCGACCCACCCAAAGCCCGGGAAAATCATCCACTGCCTCAGCAAAGCAAAATGAGGAATCATGGGCCCAAAAGTCCAAACCGAAAGTGCCCATGTCAACGGAGATGCACCAAATGCACAACTCCCCAAACCACAGCGTCGGTGCATTTTTTTTGTTTTCCCTTCCACCATCTCCCAACATCGAAAACACTGTCATGGCCAAAACACCACCACAGCAAAACACATCCCCACCCACCTGGAACACCACTGCACAAGACCAGGCTCGAATCACAACATCTGAAATGCACCACCATGCCGGCAAAGTGTAACTCGCAATTGCAGATTTCCTTCCTTCTTCTTCTTCTTCTTTTTTTTTTTTTTTTTTCATCCAAAGAAAAATGGCATCCAACCATGCCCACCCCAGAAGCAAGGTCAACCTTCAATGGCCACAACTGCGCATGCATCACAAAATTGCCCACCACAAGCCCATGAATCAATACATCCCATCCACCACATCCAGCACGCAACAACAAGGCATGAGCCCTCGCCCCCACTCGATCTGGAGAATGACCAGAATAGTCCACGATTGTCTCACAAAAGCCATGGCATCCTTCCCCTTTCTTGCAAGCGACCAAAGTGCAGCCTGCGACCAAACCACTCAACACACAATCCACAGCCATTCACAGAAATATTCCGTGATGCAGCTCTGTGAGCACATGCAAAACAGCAGTCCAAACACCACAGAATCAGCATCCGAGCTGGCAGAAGAGACATAAACTGCACAAAGCAGATGCCATGCAGGTCCCGCTGAACTTGCGAACAAAGCACATCAAAAGAAGACAGTGCATACTCAGAGGCCTCTCACCAACCAGCCCACTGCTGCCACCAATGCAGAATAAATGCATTTCCCGGCAGAACACCCCAAATGCAGCGGGACAAGCAACCTCCCTATCTGCCGAGTAAGCCATCAGCAAACCCGCGAACACCACAGTGCACCCAATCCCCACCTGCTCCACAATCCGAGACCACCAGCGAACGAACACCAACTCCATATTTTTTTTTTTTAGCAGCAATATTGTCAGTTCTACGTGGATGTTTAGACTTAGAATTGCCCGTGCCCTTCATGAGTGTGACTTAGAAAGCATAAGTCCTATTGCATTTGTATCCACTTCTAACATTTGCTGAAACAGACTGTTCATATTAAAATAAATCACTGTGGTATCTTCTTTTGCATTTCTACTGCTTTTTGCCATTTATTTGTCCCTTTAAATATATTTTCATAATGGACCTGTGATTTGCTAATTTACCAACTTACCTCCCAATTTCAATGGCCTACCTCCCAGTCTACCCAGGTCGTCATGGGCGTACCTTGCCTTAGCAAGTTCTTGCCAAATGTGCTTTACCCAACAACCTAGCCTAAACCTGTTAAGCCCCTCCCCATCATTATCTCATTTCCTCCCAACCATCCCTGCCTCCACTTAACCCTTTCACCTCCCCAATCCACTTAACTCCCCCTAATATTAACCTAACCCCCCCCCCATGAAGATGTCCCGGGACAACTTAGTTTGTTGCCAAACTTCATTTATACATTTCACTAATACAATCATACAGTCTAGGTAGGAATACAAAGAATAGCAGTACTGGGATTGAAGGTAAAAAAATTAGCAAGTTAAGTGTACATATGCTTTGTAGGGTATATTGTTCAAATACAAAAATAACAGGTTGTGCTCTTTTAGTGGCCTTAACACATCTATTTCCTAATAAGGCTTTGTGCAAGAGTGGTTCCAGGATTCAGATAGGTGTGATTTGAGAAGTTTTTTAAAGTTGGAAGTGTTAGTAGTTCTGATATTTAATGGCAGAGAATTCCAAGTTTTGGCTATGATTTGAGTAAAGTGAAACTAAAGCTGCATTGTTAGGTTTAGATATGTTTAAGAAGGATTTGTTAGTGGAATGCAATATTATCGGAGCAGTGTATTAGTAGATTTTGAAGTACTGTTTTTTTTTTTTTATGGCTGATTTAGTACTCCATGGGCGAAGGTAAGTTGATTATAAGCAAGGAAAGTTGGTAGTTCGAGCCAAGGTAATTGTTTTATAGCCAAACAATGATTGGATCTGAAATTTGATACTGTGGAAAACTTTGCAATTTTATTATAACAAGTTTCTAGTTTTGCTAGGTCAGATTTCTTAATATTTGTGAGAATTTGTGAGGTGTATAGTAGCGAAGAGATAAGATGGGTTCCTGCTATACTGGCCTTTGAAGATTTGTTTAAAAAGTGCTGATTTCTGTACAGGGTTCCTACTTTTTTTGCAAACTTTTTTTATTTTCTGCAATATGTGTATGTTGAATTTTATATTATGGTCAATAACCACTCCAAGTAATTTTGTTTGGGAAACAGGAGAAATAATATAGTTTGATGATATAGAGAATGGTGGGTGGGGTATGCAGCTCTAGTTGGATAGAAGAGCATGAGTTTTGGTTTGTTAGGGTTAAGTATAAGTTGTGCATTGTTTAGCCAAGATTCCACTGCACTGAATGACTGCTGGGTGATTTTTTGGAGTTTGTCTAGTGTTGGGGAGCCATAGATCAGGGTGGAATATTCCACATATGGAGGCAAGTGGTGTAGCAGTATGTAGATTGTTAGAAAAGATAATAAAAAGGAGAGGACCCAGAATAGATCCCGGTAATACTCCCAAGGTTACAGGCAGTAGTGAAGAGAGATTTTGTTGCCATTTTACAGCTTGCTGGCAACCAGTTAGATATTGCTGTAACCAAGTAAGTGCAGAATGGCTAAGTTTAAGTTCTGAGAGTGTAGTTAAGAGATTAGAATGAGATATGGTATCAAAAGCTTGGACAGATCAAGAAAGATGGTGGAAGCTAAATTGTCTTCATCGCAACAGTGGTTAATAATGTTAGTAAAGTTAACAAGGGCAGTGGTGGTACTATGATTAAGATGGAAACCATGCTGAGTGTTAGATAGAAGGTTGTTGGTTATTAGATAGTTTAAGATTTGTGACTAGATGCTATTGGCCAGTAATTTGATAATTCTGTTGAGTTTGCACCTTTGTGTAGAGGGATGATATATGATACTTTCTGAATTTTACAGACTTGTTCTGAAATGGCTCGATTTATTAGTATGTTTACTGGATAGGATATTGCTTCTGCACTGGTTTTTGGATATTCATCAGGTAGATAGTGGGCAGCAAGTGTACTAAGTTTAAGGCTTTGAGATATTTAACTATGGTGTTTATTGGGACAGGTTGGAAAGAGAAGTAATTTGGATCAAGTGTGGGGACTATGTGAGTCTGGGTAGGGGAAGAACAATTATTGTTTGTGAGGCTACTATGGATTCAGTGAGGTATCTGCTAAATTGTTAGCCTCTGCTGTCTTTAGTATCAGTCAGTTTTGGAGAGAGAGTACTAGTTTGTCCTGTCTGTAGGATTTTTTTGATGGTAGCCCAGAATATTTGTGGGTTTCTTTAATATTTTGATTGGATACTGCTAGAGAAATTTTTTCTATCCTATCTAATATGTTTTTTTTAATTTGTTTTTTAGTTCTAGATATGTTTGTTTGTTAGTTGTAGTTTTGTCAATGAACCATTTCTACAAGACCTTATCTCTAGTTTTTAATAACAGAGATCTTCTTTGTTTGGTTAACCAGATGGCATAATTAGATGTTATCCTTATTGTTCTAGGGTGGGCCAAGATGTGTTGGGTATCGAGGAAGGTTGATTTAAAGTATTCAACTGTGGTATCTAAAGGGAGAGCTTTGAGTGGTGCCCAGTTGCATTTTTTTAAACTAGTTATGAAGTCATGGGGAATAATTTTTTTCTTATCTCAGATTTGATGGCAGGTGGTAAGTTTTTGTGGATTTATTTGATGCTGGAGAATGTAAGTTGGATTATGGTCACTGAGGCTGTCTGGGAGACAGACAGAGTGTAGGGATAAGTTTGGTTTGGTTTGTTTGTAAACATCCAGTCCAGGATTGAATGTTTGTTTGATGTTTCATCTAGTCTAGTCTAGTACAAGTTTGGATTGTTTGTGAGAAATCTTGTACGTTAATATAGTTGTGTAGGTTAATATAGTCAGTGGAATTTTGAGAGGTGCAGGAGAGTCAGTCTGGGGTCTGAAGATCTACATGGGTTGGACTGGTTTGGGGGCCAGGGTTGGGGTGAATATCCCCACTAAGTATGAGCTGTGATGCAATATCAACTATAAATTTTGATATAAACTTATTGTATTTCTGTGTAAGATTAAGATTAGATTGTTGTGTGAGTAAGGTAAGTGGTACATGGTTTATGTTTGTGGGATTATAGACAGTTGGTGCTATTATTAAATTTGTATGTTTTAGTTGTAGTGGGTCTGGGCAGGGGGTAGTGTATGGAGATCATGTGTTAAGTTCTATATGATAGGTTATGTGAGCCATAATAGATAGAAACAGCAGGACTGATGAGTATAAAGTTATCATATTACTTACTACTCGTGTTTTTGATCTGTCTAAGTTAAAGTAATAATGTTATGGTTAACTAGGAATAATTGTTAGTTGTAACTCAGTTTTGATATCTGGAGGAGTTAAAACTATTATTTTGCCTGGTTATGACTTATTACATTAAAAGATGTATGTAGCAGGTAGTTAATTAAGAAGGTGTGATATATGGGAGTTAGTACGATACAATATAATTGGGCAATTGAAATTATATAAATATGGATTTTTGTTTATTGTGATTGGATTTCTTTGTTTAGGGGGAGTGGCTATGTGGAAATATGTTTAGACATAGTGGAGGTGGGAGAGAAATGGGGCTAGGTTAGGGGAGCATACAGAGACCGAGCAAAGTGAGAGCAAACGGACTGGGCAGAGCCTGTCAGTGTGCTTGGGGCCAGAAAAAAACAATCAACAAAATGATCTGGGTTAAAGGTAGGTAGGACGTTAAAGGAACTGCAGTCCCTTGGTAATTTTTAGTTTGAAAGCAAGTAGTTTTTTTTATTTATTTGTTAACAACACTCTGGGGAAATTGTAACATACTGCAGTAATCACAAAACAGCTATAGGGTAATTCTTAATATTATACACTAGCAACAGCTATAAAGAGACAAACTACAGCTATAGGTAATTAAGCATACCTTTTTTCCCAACAATAACTAAGGACAGAAAAAATACAGCTATACATAATTTTGCTTACTGTTTTACTAGCAACAGCAATAAGGAGAAAAACTACAGGTATTGCCCAGCAACAACTAGGGGAGAAAAATACAGCTATAAAATACAGCTATATGTAATTCCTCTTACTGTTTTACCTAACAACTAGGGGAGAAAAATACAGCTATATGTAATTCCTCTTACTGTTTTACCTAACAACTAGGGGAGAAAAATACAGCTATATGTAATTCCTCTTACTGTTTTACCTAACAACTAGGGGAGAAAAATACAGCTATATGTAATTCCTCTTACTGTTTTACCTAACAACTAGGGGAGAAAAATACAGCTATATGTAATTCCTCTTACTGTTTTACCTAACAACTAGTGGAGAAAAATACAGCTATATGTAATTCCTCTTACTGTTTTACCTAACAACTAGGGGAGAAAAATACAGCTATATGTAATTCCTCTTACTGTTTTACCTAACAACTAGGGGAGAAAAATACAGCTATATGTAATTCCTCTTACTGTTTTACCTAACAACTAGGGGAGAAAAATACAGCTATATGTAATTCCTCTTACTGTTTTACCTAACAACTAGGGAGAAAAATACAGCTATATGTAATTCCTCTTACTGTTTTACCTAACAACTAGGGGAGAAAAATACAGCTATATGTAATTCCTCTTACTGTTTTACCTAACAACTAGTGGAGAAAAATACAGCTATATGTAATTCCTCTTACTGTTTTACCTAACAACTAGGGGAGAAAAATACAGCTATATGTAATTCCTCTTACTGTTTTACCTAACAACTAGGGAGAAAAATACAGCTATATGTAATTCCTCTTACTGTTTTACCTAACAACTAGGGAGAAAAATACAGCTATATGTAATTCCTCTTACTGTTTTACCTAACAACTAGGGAGAAAAATACAGCTATATGTAATTCCTCTTACTGTTTTACCTAACAACTAGGGAGAAAAATACAGCTATATGTAATTCCTCTTACTGTTTTACCTAACAACTAGGGAGAAAAATACAGCTATATGTAATTCCTCTTACTGTTTTACCTAACAACTAGGGAGAAAAATACAGCTATATGTAATTCCTCTTACTGTTTTACCTAAAAACTAGGGGAGAAAAATACAGCTATATGTAATTCCTCTTACTGTTTTACCTAAAAACTAGGGAGAAAAATACAGCTATATGTAATTCCTCTTACTCTTTTCCTAACAACTAAGGAGAAAAATACAGCTATATGTAATTCCTCTTACTGTTTTACCTAACAACTAAGGGAGAAAAATACAGCTATATGTAATTCCTCTTACTGTTTTACCTAACAACTAAGGGAGAAAAATACAGCTATATGTAATTCCTCTTACTGTTTTACCTAACAACTAGAGGAGAAAAATACAGCTGTATGTAATTCCTCTTACTGTTTTACCTAACAACTAGGGAGAAAAATACAGCTATATGTAATTCCTCTTACTGTTTTACCTAACAACTAGGGAGAAACATACAGCTATATGTAATTCCTCTTACTGTTTTACCTAGCAACTAGGGAGAAAAATACAGCTATATGTAATTCCTCTTACTGTTTTACCTAACAACTAGGGAGAAAAATACAGCTATATGTAATTCCTCTTACTGTTTTACCTAACAACTAGGGAGAAAAATACAGCTATATGTAATTCCTCCTACTGTTTTACCTAACAACTAGGGAGAAAAATACAGCTATATGTAATTCCTCTTACTGTTTTACCTAACAACTAGGGAGAAAAATACAGCTATATGTAATTCCTCTTACTGTTTTACCTAACAACTAGGGAGAAAAATACAGCTATATGTAATTCCTCTTACTGTTTTACCTAACAACTAGGGAGAAAAATACAGCTATATGTAATTCCTCTTACTGTTTTACCTAACAACTAGGGAGAAAAATACAGCTATATGTAATTCCTCTTACTGTTTTACCTAACAACTAGGGAGAAAAATACAGCTATATGTAATTCCTCTTACTGTTTTACCTAACAACTAGGGGAGAAAAATACAGCTATATATAATTCCTCTTACTGTTTTACCTAACAACTAGGGAGAAAAATACAGCTATATGTAATTCCTCTTACTGTTTTACCTAACAACTAGGGAGAAAAATACAGCTATATGTAATTCCTCTTACTGTTTTACCTAACAACTAGGGAGAAAAATACAGCTATATGTAATTCCTCTTACTGTTTTACCTAACAACTAGGGAGAAAAATACAGCTATATGTAATTCCTCTTACTGTTTTACCTAACAACTAGGGAGAAAAATACAGCTATATGTAATTCCTCTTACTGTTTTACCTAACAACTAGGGAGAAAAATACAGCTATATGTAATTCCTCTTACTGTTTTACCTAACAACTAGGGAGAAAAATACAGCTATATGTAATTCCTCTTACTGTTTTACCTAACAACTAGGGAGAAAAATACAGCTATATGTAATTCCTCTTACTGTTTTACCTAACAACTAGGGAGAAAAATACAGCTATATGTAATTCCTCTTACTGTTTTACCTAACAACTAGGGAGAAAAATACAGCTATATGTAATTCCTCTTACTGTTTTACCTAACAACTAGGGAGAAAAATACAGCTATATGTAATTCCTCTTACTGTTTTACCTAACAACTAGGGAGAAAAATACAGCTATATGTAATTCCTCTTACTGTTTTACCTAACAACTAGGGAGAAAAATACAGCTATATGTAATTCCTCTTACTGTTTTACCTAACAACTAGGGAGAAAAATACAGCTATATGTAATTCCTCTTACTGTTTTACCTAACAACTAGGGAGAAAAATACAGCTATATGTAATTCCTCTTACTGTTTTACCTAACAACTAGGGAGAAAAATACAGCTATATGTAATTCCTCTTACTGTTTTACCTAACAACTAGGGAGAAAAATACAGCTATATGTAATTCCTCTTACTGTTTTACCTAACAACTAGGGAGAAAAATACAGCTATATGTAATTCCTCTTACTGTTTTACCTAACAACTAGGGAGAAAAATACAGCTATATGTAATTCCTCTTACTGTTTTACCTAACAACTAGGGAGAAAAATACAGCTATATGTAATTCCTCTTACTGTTTTACCTAACAACTAGGGAGAAAAATACAGCTATATGTAATTCCTCTTACTGTTTTACCTAACAACTAGGGAGAAAAATACAGCTATATGTAATTCCTCTTACTGTTTTACCTAACAACTAGGGAGAAAAATACAGCTATATGTAATTCCTCTTACTGTTTTACCTAACAACTAGGGAGAAAAATACAGCTATATGTAATTCCTCTTACTGTTTTACCTAACAACTAGGGAGAAAAATACAGCTATATGTAATTCCTCTTACTGTTTTACCTAACAACTAGGGAGAAAAATACAGCTATATGTAATTCCTCTTACTGTTTTACCTAACAACTAGGGAGAAAAATACAGCTATATGTAATTCCTCTTACTGTTTTACCTAACAACTAGGGAGAAAAATACAGCTATATGTAATTCCTCTTACTGTTTTACCTAACAACTAGGGAGAAAAATACAGCTATATGTAATTCCTCTTACTGTTTTACCTAACAACTAGGGAGAAAAATACAGCTATATGTAATTCCTCTTACTGTTTTACCTAACAACTAGGGAGAAAAATACAGCTATATGTAATTCCTCTTACTGTTTTACCTAACAACTAGGGAGAAAAATACAGCTATATGTAATTCCTCTTACTGTTTTACCTAACAACTAGGGAGAAAAATACAGCTATATGTAATTCCTCTTACTGTTTTACCTAACAACTAGGGAGAAAAATACAGCTATATGTAATTCCTCTTACTGTTTTACCTAACAACTAGGGGAGAAAAATACAGCTATATGTAATATGTAATTCCTCTTACTGTTTTACCTAACAACTAGGGAGAAAAATACAGCTATATGTAATTCCTCTTACTTTTTTACCTAACAACTAGGGGAGAAAAATACAGCTATATGTAATTCCTCTTACTGTTTTACCTAACAACTAGGGAGAAAAATACAGCTATATGTAATTCCTCTTACTGTTTTACCTAACAACTAGGGAGAAAAATACAGCTATATGTAATTCCTCTTACTGTTTTACCTAACAACTAGGGAGAAAAATACAGCTATATGTAATTCCTCTTACTGTTTTACCTAACAACTAGGGAGAAAAATACAGCTATATGTAATTCCTCTTACTGTTTTACCTAACAACTAGGGAGAAAAATACAGCTATATGTAATTCCTCTTACTGTTTTACCTAACAACTAGGGAGAAAAATACAGCTATATGTAATTCCTCTTACTGTTTTACCTAACAACTAGGGAGAAAAATACAGCTATATGTAATTCCTCTTACTGTTTTACCTAACAACTAGGGAGAAAAATACAGCTATATGTAATTCCTCTTACTGTTTTACCTAACAACTAGGGAGAAAAATACAGCTATATGTAATTCCTCTTACTGTTTTACCTAACAACTAGGGAGAAAAATACAGCTATATGTAATTCCTCTTACTGTTTTACCTAACAACTAGGGAGAAAAATACAGCTATATGTAATTCCTCTTACTGTTTTACCTAACAACTAGGGAGAAAAATACAGCTATATGTAATTCCTCTTACTGTTTTACCTAACAACTAGGGAGAAAAATACAGCTATATGTAATTCCTCTTACTGTTTTACCTAACAACTAGGGAGAAAAATACAGCTATATGTAATTCCTCTTACTGTTTTACCTAACAACTAGGGAGAAAAATACAGCTATATGTAATTCCTCTTACTGTTTTACCTAACAACTAGGGAGAAAAATACAGCTATATGTAATTCCTCTTACTGTTTTACCTAACAACTAGGGAGAAAAATACAGCTATATGTAATTCCTCTTACTGTTTTACCTAACAACTAGGGAGAAAAATACAGCTATATGTAATTCCTCTTACTGTTTTACCTAACAACTAGGGAGAAAAATACAGCTATATGTAATTCCTCTTACTGTTTTACCTAACAACTAGGGAGAAAAATACAGCTATATGTAATTCCTCTTACTGTTTTACCTAACAACTAGGGAGAAAAATACAGCTATATGTAATTCCTCTTACTGTTTTACCTAACAACTAGGGAGAAAAATACAGCTATATGTAATTCCTCTTACTGTTTTACCTAACAACTAGGGAGAAAAATACAGCTATATGTAATTCCTCTTACTGTTTTACCTAACAACTAGGGAGAAAAATACAGCTATATGTAATTCCTCTTACTGTTTTACCTAACAACTAGGGAGAAAAATACAGCTATATGTAATTCCTCTTACTGTTTTACCTAACAACTAGGGAGAAAAATACAGCTATATGTAATTCCTCTTACTGTTTTACCTAACAACTAGGGAGAAAAATACAGCTATATGTAATTCCTCTTACTGTTTTACCTAACAACTAAGGGAGAAAAATACAGCAATATGTAATTCCTCTTACTGTTTTACCTAACAACTGAGAAAACTACAGCTATATGTAATTCCTCTTACTGTTTTACCTAACAACTGAGAAAAATACAGCTATATGTAATTCCTCTTACTGTTTTACCTAACAACTAAGGGAGAAAAATACAGCTATATGTAATTCCTCTTACTGTTTTACCTAACAACTAGGGGAGAAAAATACAGCTATATGTAATTCCTCTTACTGTTTTACCTAACAACTAGGGGAGAAAAATACAGCTATATGTAATTCCTCTTACTGTTTTACCTAACAACTAAGGGAGAAAAATACAGCTATATGTAATTCCTCTTACTGTTTTACCTAACAACTAGGGAGAAAAATACAGCTATATGTAATTCCTCTTACTGTTTTACCTAACAACTAGGGAGAAAAATACAGCTATATGTAATTCCTCTTACTGTTTTACCTAACAACTAGGGAGAAAAATACAGCTATATGTAATTCCTCTTACTGTTTTACCTAACAACTAGGGAGAAAAATACAGCTATATGTAATTCCTCTTACTGTTTTACCTAACAACTAGGGAGAAAAATACAGCTATATGTAATTCCTCTTACTGTTTTACCTAACAACTAGGGAGAAAAATACAGCTATATGTAATTCCTCTTACTGTTTTACCTAACAACTAGGGAGAAAAATACAGCTATATGTAATTCCTCTTACTGTTTTACCTAACAACTAGGGAGAAAAATACAGCTATATGTAATTCCTCTTACTGTTTTACCTAACAACTAGGGAGAAAAATACAGCTATATGTAATTCCTCTTACTGTTTTACCTAACAACTAGGGAGAAAAATACAGCTATATGTAATTCCTCTTACTGTTTTACCTAACAACTAGGGAGAAAAATACAGCTATATGTAATTCCTCTTACTGTTTTACCTAACAACTAGGGAGAAAAATACAGCTATATGTAATTCCTCTTACTGTTTTACCTAACAACTAGGGAGAAAAATACAGCTATATGTAATTCCTCTTACTGTTTTACCTAACAACTAGGGAGAAAAATACAGCTATATGTAATTCCTCTTACTGTTTTACCTAACAACTAGGGAGAAAAATACAGCTATATGTAATTCCTCTTACTGTTTTACCTAACAACTAGGGAGAAAAATACAGCTATATGTAATTCCTCTTACTGTTTTACCTAACAACTAGGGAGAAAAATACAGCTATATGTAATTCCTCTTACTGTTTTACCTAACAACTAGGGAGAAAAATACAGCTATATGTAATTCCTCTTACTGTTTTACCTAACAACTAGGGAGAAAAATACAGCTATATGTAATTCCTCTTACTGTTTTACCTAACAACTAGGGAGAAAAATACAGCTATATGTAATTCCTCTTACTGTTTTACCTAACAACTAGGGAGAAAAATACAGCTATATGTAATTCCTCTTACTGTTTTACCTAACAACTAGGGGAGAAAAATACAGCTATATGTAATTCCTCTTACTGTTTTACCTAACAACTAGGGAGAAAAATACAGCTATATGTAATTCCTCTTACTGTTTTACCTAACAACTAGGGAGAAAAATACAGCTATATGTAATTCCTCTTACTGTTTTACCTAACAACTAGGGAGAAAAATACAGCTATATGTAATTCCTCTTACTGTTTTACCTAACAACTAGGGAGAAAAATACAGCTATATGTAATTCCTCTTACTGTTTTACCTAACAACTAGGGAGAAAAATACAGCTATATGTAATTCCTCTTACTGTTTTACCTAACAACTAGGGAGAAAAATACAGCTATATGTAATTCCTCTTACTGTTTTACCTAACAACTAGGGAGAAAAATACAGCTATATGTAATTCCTCTTACTGTTTTACCTAACAACTAGGGAGAAAAATACAGCTATATGTAATTCCTCTTACTGTTTTACCTAACAACTAGGGAGAAAAATACAGCTATATGTAATTCCTCTTACTGTTTTACCTAACAACTAGGGAGAAAAATACAGCTATATGTAATTCCTCTTACTGTTTTACCTAACAACTAGGGAGAAAAATACAGCTATATGTAATTCCTCTTACTGTTTTACCTAACAACTAGGGAGAAAAATACAGCTATATGTAATTCCTCTTACTGTTTTACCTAACAACTAGGGAGAAAAATACAGCTATATGTAATTCCTCTTACTGTTTTACCTAACAACTAGGGAGAAAAATACAGCTATATGTAATTCCTCTTACTGTTTTACCTAGCAACTAGGGAGAAAAATACAGCTATATGTAATTCCTCTTACTGTTTTACCTAACAACTAGGGAGAGAAAAAAATACAGCTATATGTAATTCCTCTTACTGTTTTACCTAACAACTAGGGAGAAAAATACAGCTATATGTAATTCCTCTTACTGTTTTACCTAACAACTAGGGAGAAAAATACAGCTATATGTAATTCCTCTTACTGTTTTACCTAACAACTAGGGAGAAAAATACAGCTATATGTAATTCCTCTTACTGTTTTACCTAACAACTAGGGAGAAAAATACAGCTATATGTAATTCCTCTTACTGTTTTACCTAACAACTAGGGAGAAAAATACAGCTATATGTAATTCCTCTTACTGTTTTACCTAACAACTAGGGAGAAAAATACAGCTATATGTAATTCCTCTTACTGTTTTACCTAACAACTAGGGAGAAAAATACAGCTATATGTAATTCCTCTTACTGTTTTACCTAACAACTAGGGAGAAAAATACAGCTATATGTAATTCCTCTTACTGTTTTACCTAACAACTAGGGAGAAAAATACAGCTATATGTAATTCCTCTTACTGTTTTACCTAACAACTAGGGAGAAAAATACAGCTATATGTAATTCCTCTTACTGTTTTACCTAACAACTAGGGAGAAAAATACAGCTATATGTAATTCCTCTTACTGTTTTACCTAACAACTAGGGAGAAAAATACAGCTATATGTAATTCCTCTTACTGTTTTACCTAACAACTAGGGAGAAAAATACAGCTATATGTAATTCCTCTTACTGTTTTACCTAACAACTAGGGAGAAAAATACAGCTATATGTAATTCCTCTTACTGTTTTACCTAACAACTAGGGAGAAAAATACAGCTATATGTAATTCCTCTTACTGTTTTACCTAACAACTAGGGAGAAAAATACAGCTATATGTAATTCCTCTTACTGTTTTACCTAACAACTAGGGAGAAAAATACAGCTATATGTAATTCCTCTTACTGTTTTACCTAACAACTAGGGAGAAAAATACAGCTATATGTAATTCCTCTTACTGTTTTACCTAACAACTAGGGAGAAAAATACAGCTATATGTAATTCCTCTTACTGTTTTACCTAACAACTAGGGAGAAAAATACAGCTATATGTAATTCCTCTTACTGTTTTACCTAACAACTAGGGAGAAAAATACAGCTATATGTAATTCCTCTTACTGTTTTACCTAACAACTAGGGAGAAAAATACAGCTATATGTAATTCCTCTTACTGTTTTACCTAACAACTAGGGAGAAAAATACAGCTATATGTAATTCCTCTTACTGTTTTACCTAACAACTAGGGAGAAAAATACAGCTATATGTAATTCCTCTTACTGTTTTACCTAACAACTAGGGAGAAAAATACAGCTATATGTAATTCCTCTTACTGTTTTACCTAACAACTAGGGAGAAAAATACAGCTATATGTAATTCCTCTTACTGTTTTACCTAACAACTAGGGAGAAAAATACAGCTATATGTAATTCCTCTTACTGTTTTACCTAACAACTAGGGAGAAAAATACAGCTATATGTAATTCCTCTTACTGTTTTACCTAACAACTAGGGAGAAAAATACAGCTATATGTAATTCCTCTTACTGTTTTACCTAACAACTAGGGAGAAAAATACAGCTATATGTAATTCCTCTTACTGTTTTACCTAACAACTAGGGAGAAAAATACAGCTATATGTAATTCCTCTTACTGTTTTACCTAACAACTAGGGAGAAAAATACAGCTATATGTAATTCCTCTTACTGTTTTACCTAACAACTAGGGAGAAAAATACAGCTATATGTAATTCCTCTTACTGTTTTACCTAACAACTAGGGAGAAAAATACAGCTATATGTAATTCCTCTTACTGTTTTACCTAACAACTAGGGAGAAAAATACAGCTATATGTAATTCCTCTTACTGTTTTACCTAACAACTAGGGAGAAAAATACAGCTATATGTAATTCCTCTTACTGTTTTACCTAACAACTAGGGAGAAAAATACAGCTATATGTAATTCCTCTTACTGTTTTACCTAACAACTAGGGAGAAAAATACAGCTATATGTAATTCCTCTTACTGTTTTACCTAACAACTAGGGAGAAAAATACAGCTATATGTAATTCCTCTTACTGTT
>NC_056740.1:104243014-104296187 GCF_019279795.1 Protopterus annectens | reverse complement strand
CTAAGGGAGAAAAATACAGCTATATGTAATTCCTCTTACTGTTTTACCTAACAACTAGGGGAGAAAAATACAGCTATATGTAATTCCTCTTACTGTTTTACCTAACAACTAGGGGAGAAAAATACAGCTATATGTAATTCCTCTTACTGTTTTACCTAACAACTAGTGGAGAAAAATACAGCTATATGTAATTCCTCTTACTGTTTTACCTAACAACTAAGGGAGAAAAATACAGCTATATGTAATTCCTCTTACTGTTTTACCTAACAACTAGGGGAGAAAAATACAGCTATATGTAATTCCTCTTACTGTTTTACCTAACAACTAGGGAAGAAAAATACAGCTATATGTAATTCCTCTTACTGTTTTACCTAACAACTAGGGAGAAAAATACAGCTATATGTAATTCCTCTTACTGTTTTACCTAACAACTAGGGGAGAAAAATACAGCTATATGTAATTCCTCTTACTGTTTTACCTAACAACTACTAGGGAAGAAAAATACAGCTATATGTAATTCCTCTTACTGTTTTACCTAACAACTAGGGGAGAAAAATACAGCTATATGTAATTCCTCTTACTGTTTTACCTAACAACTAAGGGAGAAAAATACAGCTATATGTAATTCCTCTTACTGTTTTACCTAACAACTAAGGGAGAAAAATACAGCTATATGTAATTCCTCTTACTGTTTTACCTAACAACTAGGGGAGAAAAATACAGCTATATGTAATTCCTCTTACTGTTTTACCTAACAACTGAGAAAAATACAGCTATATGTAATTCCTCTTACTGTTTTACCTAACAACTAAGGGAGAAAAATACAGCTATATGTAATTCCTCTTACTGTTTTACCTAACAACTAAGGGAGAAAAATACAGCTATATGTAATTCCTCTTACTGTTTTACCTAACAACTAGGGGAGAAAAATACAGCTATATGTAATTCCTCTTACTGTTTTACCTAACAACTAGGGGAGAAAAATACAGCTATATGTAATTCCTCTTACTGTTTTACCTAACAACTAGGGGAGAAAAATACAGCTATATGTAATTCCTCTTACTGTTTTTACCTAACAACTAGGGGAGAAAAATACAGCTATATGTAATTCCTCTTACTGTTTTACCTAACAACTAGTGGAGAAAAATACAGCTATATGTAATTCCTCTTACTGTTTTACCTAACAACTAGGGGAGAAAAATACAGCTATATGTAATTCCTCTTACTGTTTTACCTAACAACTAAGGGAGAAAAATACAGCTATATGTAATTCCTCTTACTGTTTTACCTAACAACTAAGGGAGAAAAATACAGCTATATGTAATTCCTCTTACTGTTTTACCTAACAACTAGGGGAGAAAAATACAGCTATATGTAATTCCTCTTACTGTTTTACCTAACAACTAGGGGAGAAAAATACAGCTATATGTAATTCCTCTTACTGTTTTACCTAACAACTAAGGGAGAAAAATACAGCTATATGTAATTCCTCTTACTGTTTTACCTAACAACTAAGGAGAAAAATACAGCTATATGTAATTCCTCTTACTGTTTTACCTAACAACTAGGGGAGAAAAATACAGCTATATGTAATTCCTCTTACTGTTTTACCTAACAACTAAGGGAGAAAAATACAGCTATATGTAATTCCTCTTACTGTTTTACCTAACAACTAAGGGAGAAAAATACAGCTATATGTAATTCCTCTTACTGTTTTACCTAACAACTAGGGGAGAAAAATACAGCTATATGTAATTCCTCTTACTGTTTTACCTAACAACTAGGGGAGAAAAATACAGCTATATGTAATTCCTCTTACTGTTTTACCTAACAACTAGGAGAGAAAAATACAGCTATATGTAATTCCTCTTACTGTTTTACCTAACAACTAGGGGAGAAAAATACAGCTATATGTAATTCCTCTTACTGTTTTACCTAACAACTAGGGGAGAAAAATACAGCTATATGTAATTCCTCTTACTGTTTTACCTAACAACTGAGAAAAATACAGCTATATGTAATTCCTCTTACTGTTTTACCTAACAACTAAGGGAGAAAAATACAGCTATATGTAATTCCTCTTACTGTTTTACCTAACAACTAGGGGAGAAAAATACAGCTATATGTAATTCCTCTTACTGTTTTACCTAACAACTAGGGGAGAAAAATACAGCTATATGTAATTCCTCTTACTGTTTTACCTAACAACTAAGGGAGAAAAATACAGCTATATGTAATTCCTCTTACTGTTTTACCTAACAACTAGGGGAGAAAAATACAGCTATATGTAATTCCTCTTACTGTTTTACCTAACAACTAGGGAGAAAAATACAGCTATATGTAATTCCTCTTACTGTTTTACCTAACAACTAAGGAGAAAAATACAGCTATATGTAATTCCTCTTACTGTTTTACCTAACAACTAGGGGAGAAAAATACAGCTATATGTAATTCCTCTTACTGTTTTACCTAACAACTAGGGGAGAAAAATACAGCTATATGTAATTCCTCTTACTGTTTTACCTAACAACTAGGGGAGAAAAATACAGCTATATGTAATTCCTCTTACTGTTTTACCTAACAACTAGGGGAGAAAAATACAGCTATATGTAATTCCTCTTACTGTTTTACCTAACAACTAGGGGAGAAAAATACAGCTATATGTAATTCCTCTTACTGTTTTACCTAACAACTAGGGGAGAAAAATACAGCTATATGTAATTCCTCTTACTGTTTTTACCTAACAACTAGGGGAGAAAAATACAGCTATATGTAATTCCTCTTACTGTTTTACCTAACAACTAGTGGAGAAAAATACAGCTATATGTAATTCCTCTTACTGTTTTACCTAACAACTAGGGGAGAAAAATACAGCTATATGTAATTCCTCTTACTGTTTTACCTAACAACTAGGGGAGAAAAATACAGCTATATGTAATTCCTCTTACTGTTTTACCTAACAACTAAGGAGAAAAATACAGCTATATGTAATTCCTCTTACTGTTTTACCTAACAACTAGGGGAGAAAAATACAGCTATATGTAATTCCTCTTACTGTTTTACCTAACAACTAAGGGAGAAAAATACAGCTATATGTAATTCCTCTTACTGTTTTACCTAACAACTAAGGGAGAAAAATACAGCTATATGTAATTCCTCTTACTGTTTTACCTAACAACTAAGGGAGAAAAATACAGCTATATGTAATTCCTCTTACTGTTTTACCTAACAACTAGGGTAGAAAAATACAGCTATATGTAATTCCTCTTACTGTTTTACCTAACAACTAGGGGAGAAAAATACAGCTATATGTAATTCCTCTTACTGTTTTACCTAACAACTAGGGGAGAAAAATACAGCTATATGTAATTCCTCTTACTGTTTTACCTAACAACTAGGGAAGAAAAATACAGCTATATGTAATTCCTCTTACTGTTTTACCTAACAACTAGGGGAGAAAAATACAACTATATGTAATTCCTCTTACTGTTTTACCTCACAACTAGGGGAGAAAAATACAGCTATATGTAATTCCTCTTACTGTTTTACCTAACAACTAAGGGAGACAAATACAGCTATATGTAATTCCTCTTACTGTTTTACCTAACAACTAGGGAAGAAAAATACAGCTATATGTAATTCCTCTTACTGTTTTACCTAACAACTAGGGAAGAAAAATACAGCTATATGCAATTCCTCTTACTGTTTTACCTAACAACTAGGGGAGAAAAATACAGCTATATGTAATTCCTCTTACTGTTTTACCTAACAACTAGGGGAGAAAAATGCAGCTATATGTAATTCCTCTTACTGCTTTACCTAACAACTAGGGGAGAAAAATACAGCTATATGTAATTCCTCTTACTGTTTTACCTAACAACTAGGGGAGAAAAATACAGCTATATGTAATTCCTCTTACTGTTTTACCTAACAACTAGGGGAGAAAAACACAGCTATATGTAATTCCTCTTACTGTTTTACCTAACTAAGGGAGACAAATACAGCTATATGTAATTCCTCTTACTGTTTTACCTAACAACTAGGGGAGAAAAATAAAGCTATATGTAATTCCTCTTACTGTTTTACCTAACAACTAAGGGAGAAAAATACAGCTATATGTAATTCCTCTTACTGTTTTACCTAACAACTAAGGGAGAAAAATACAGCTATATGTAATTCCTCTTACTGTTTTACCTAACAACTAAGGGAGAAAAATACAGCTATATGTAATTCCTCTTACTGTTTTACCTAACAACTAGGGGAGAAAAATACAGCTATATGTAATTCCTCTTACTGTTTTACCTAACAACTAGGGGAGAAAAATACAGCTATATGTAATTCCTCTTACTGTTTTACCTAACAACTAGGGGAGAAAAATACAGCTATATGTAATTCCTCTTACTGTTTTACCTAACAACTAGGGGAGAAAAATACAGCTATATGTAATTCCTCTTACTGTTTTACCTAACAACTAGGGGAGAAAAATACAGCTATATGTAATTCCTCTTACTTTTTTACCTAACAACTAAGGGGAGAAAAGTGCACATAAGTTTTATTTATCAGATTTGGGAGGGTAGATAAAACAGAAGCTACTTGAATATTATCCCTGGTGGTTTGCTCTCCAAATACCCTAATAACAAGCCAGTTAAATAATCAGGGTCCTGACCATGACCTACATTGATGTTTTGATGGTGTAAGTTATTTTCTTCCAGCACTTTACAGTTCCCGGTCCCTTGAGTGAATTCACCAAGCACATTTAATAGAAATTACAGCTCAGATACTGGATATTTTCGGGAATATTTGCTAGAGTTAGTGTAACTGAGTTTCTGATGCTGTAAGTTTCTTTCTTCCAGCACTTTACAGTTCCCGGTCCCTTGAGTGAGTTCACCGAGCACAGTTAAAAGAAATTACAGCTGAGATACTGGATATTTTAAGGGATAGTTGCTGGAGTTGGTGGTGGTGCTGCAGTAGCGTTGTCGCCTCACACTAAGATGTTGTCCTGTTCGATTCTCAGCTAGAGCGTCTTCTGTGTGGAGACATGCATGAATGGGCGTACCTTCGTTGAAGGTTATGCGTCAGAGCTGGCAACTCTGTACGTAAAAATCTACTGCCAATCATTAGCGGACCGAAGGTTCCGCTGTGGCTACCCCTAACCGGGAAAAGCCGAAAGACACAACAACAAAAAACGTTGCTGGAGTTAGTGTAATGGGGAGCACACAGGAACAGCTATGAGATGAGCAGTACCTAGTTTATTTTTTAAAAACATGTACTTAGTATGCAAGTACATATCCATGCTTAACGAGATTGTCGGTCTTTTGGAATATGCACTTTTAGTACGTCAGTGACAGTTTTGGAGATTGAGCTGCGTTTACTTCCTGTCCATTATTATACAGCAGACTATCACTGCTACAGAGCAGAATCTTTTGTCAACAAACTCATTCATGATCCTAGGTCTGGCTGTGCATGATTGCATTGAAAGAAGAAGTACATTTTGGGAGAGCATGTGGCGCCATCACAATATCATCAGAGTATAACTCTGCTCTCTTTTCATCACCAAAATGCAAATCTGGCACATGTAGGTATCAAGTCCAGAAATTGTCAGCATCTCAGTATAGTGAAATAGAAGCCAGTGCCTTGTAAAGATGGAAAACACTTCATTAGTTTAGTATCAGTACTGCTGCAGGTGTCAGATGACACAGCAACTAGTTCATTGGACTTGTTCAACATTGGATTTGTTTGTTTTAATTGACATTAATCACAAGCTGCTGAACAAATACAGGGTTATTCCATCTTTACAAGTTCTGTGCTTCTATATCACAATAAACAATCAAACATTCATAAATAATGCATATTATAACCTGCAATTAACTGTTTAGGCATCAAGCATTATCCACAATAATATGTATATATGTGTACATGAGCATTATGATTTTTGTCACAATTAGAAAACAGCAAACAAAAAAATTGGAAAAATATATTGACCAAACATGGTCAAAAGTACTCAAACCCACACCCCAAAAAAATATTTGCAATACAAATCACTTGAACTTCCACATCCCTGCTACTTATACCTGTGCCATGATTGCAGAGCGTTAGAGAAAGGTCTAAATGTCCTTCCACAACTATTCAATGATCTCAGACTAAAATGTAGCCACATGCTGCTCGAGCAACAATAATTCAACAAAAAAAAGACAAACTGATTTTCAATCAGTTGGCTCACTAACAAAACATGCTGCACTTATCTGTCTGTCTATCTATCTATCTATGTATCTGTCTGTCTATCTATGTATTTGTCTATCAGTTTATCTATCTGTCTATCTATGTATCTCTATGTATAGACAGATAGAAATGCTTGCTTCTTTACTGAACCAAATTGTGAATTACAGCTCACAGCTGATGAAATAATCCAAAGTGTAAACTTAAAACTCTGCATGAGGAAATTATGCTACACAAAAAGATAAATAAATATATGCGTTAGTCCTATGTTATTTGCTCTTAATGGGTTACATGATAATAGCCTACAACATAACTAAAATGCAGTCTTCACTAATGTTTTTTTACATCAGCGTTTTGCTTAATATAATGGTGATGTTTGCTTTTAGTGCACCCATTAAAAGGAATGCTTTCCGAGCTATTATAAGCATAGAATATATGAACTAAAATGTATTTTTTAATTCCACAAATTGTATGTCTTAAGATATTAAATAAACAGTAGAATCTGCAGACTTTAAGTAAATGAGTAGTAGCCTACCAAAATTTAGTTTTGTTTATGAGAATTTTAATTTAAACCTACTGTATTATATAACTTAGTTATATCATTTTTTTCCCTTACCTTTTAAATGATCCCATTGCCAGGAGTTTGCTCATGACAGCTCCTTCAACTTCACCAAAAAAACTGCCAGTCTAGAATAAAAAAGAAGGGAAAAAAAAGTAAGCAAACATTTAGGTTAAACTCGCAAAATGAAATATGACAAGTACTACATTTTGATGAAATCAGTCCTGACAGTTATAGAGATATGTCTGAAGGAACAACATCATAAAAAAACGATGAGGGCTTAAAAGTCACTATAAGTTATACTGATTAAAATCTCAGCTGATAAGTGGACACGAGGGCTTACAATGTAGAAAGGTCCTTAACTGATGTTTTATTTTAGTGTCTGGGGAAACTGACTAGAAGGAGAGTCTTAAAGTGCTTTATACAAACATTTAATGGTATTGATATGATACAAAATAAAAGCGTGCAGTAAAACAATTGTAACAACATTTACACTACTCTACACTTAGCATGACAGTTATTTAACTATGTGCAATAAATGCACATTATATTTAGTCCATACTACTGGAAGTACAATTCATTTCACGATATCATATGAAATGTTGAACAAAGCCTTAATTAAATTCTGAACTTGTCATGAACATTAAATGACTTCTATGATTAACCAGGAAAAAAAGTAATGATAAGCATATTGATTCAGCATACTAACAGTTAATTTTAACATACAGTGCATATATTCTGCACTGCACATAGAATTAGTCAACAGAAAGCTGCTAAGTCTTTCAGTCTGTGGTATACTGTAGATAGATTAGGTACTAGGGTTTTACAGGAATATGTTTTGATGTATAATATAATCATGCGATTATAAAGAGTGAATGACGGTATGTAAAGCACACTTATTTCACACATTGTAGCTTTAGTCGGTATTTCATTATTTGATATATGAATGCGGTGAAACAATTTATGAACTTGACAGTATTTTATACATATTTTATAAAAAACAGGGAGAGTGGGAAGATTTAGGCAGAGACAGTAAACAAAACTTTAAACCATTCGTAATAGTAAATGAGTGTGTTACTTATAAATGGGTCCTAACAAAGCTTCAACAATATAGAAAGAAGTGTGCTGTAATAATAATAAATGTCACTATATCCAATGCCAGCAATAAGAAAAATAATGATTTTTACTGTTATTTTCTGTCAAAACCTGCAGATATATTTATATACCGCAAAATGGTGAAGTCACAATTAATGGCTAAAAGTAATGTTCTTTATAAATATTATGTGATGACAAGGGTCTCTTAACTCCCAAAAAGACCTGGGGATAGCACAATGCTGCAGAAGTGAAGCCCTGAAATTTATTCAGATCTTTAATGGTATGCTGTCTTCTCTGACACTTCCCAAAGCATTACAACAAATGCATCCACTGGCATGCAAACAGCATGGTGGCTACCCAGCTCATGAAGGATAAAAGGGTCTCAACTTGAACCCCCCCCCCATGTATTTACCCATGCTGTCAAATTCATGATGGCTTAACCCTCTCCACATCTAGGAAAAAGTAATGCAGACAAATGTTGAGCTCCATGCTGAAAAAAAATAATCTTCTGACATGGGATTGGTCAGACTTCCCATAGATCTTCTGATGTGGGATCAGGCAAACTTCTCAGGGGCTGCAACTGGAGAGTGCCCATTGCTATTGCATTCAGTGGGATTCACTTGATGGGGTCACCTTTAGCTGATCATTCAATCAATGAAACACAATGAGTTCTGTCACAAAAAAGGTATCATTATACTAAACATTCAGGACAGGTGGCCACAGTGGTGCAACTGTTAGCATTGCCGCCTCACAGCAAGAGGTTCTCTGGTTCGAACCTCAGCTGGGGTGCCTTCTGTGCGGAGTCTGCATGTCTTCCCTGTGGTCACGTGGGTTTCCTCCGGGTGCTCCGGTTTCCTCCCACATCCCAAAGACATGCTGTAAGTGGATTGGATACTCTAAATTGGCCCTAGGTATGAGGGCATGTGTATCCCTTCTATGGAAGGTTGGGCGCCGGGTTGGCAACTCAACACTGTAAAAACTCCACTGCCAATCATGAGCGGACAGGTGATCCGCTGTGGCAACCCCCTAACTGGGAAAAAGCCGAAAGAAAAAGATGCTAAACATTCAAGGCACTGAAAATAGTCTGTTTGGCAGTAATGTGCACTAAAAGTGGAGGCCAATACCACCGTTTGGTTCTACAGGCTCTGTCCACCAAAAAGCATACATCATGCCCTGTGATGTCATTCAGGCACTCTGTGATGACAGTGACATGACCCACTAGGGTATCAGAATTTGAAATTTAATATAGCTGGTGTGCTTTTAAGTTACATGATGGGAAAAAGTCAACCATGAACTTTAGAAGTAGGAAAAGATGGAAGAAAAATCACTGCCCCGGTTTAGAGGGAAGGAAATCCACTACAGCCTTTTTTAAAGTAAAATCTGAACTTGTACCTTGAGTCTAAGTGAGTTGGCTTGATACCTCAATGAAGTCCTTCCTGTACGAAAACCTAAAAATTCTAAGACATGGCAAACCACATAAACATATTCAGAACCTACAGATGATATTGATGGCTTTCTGGACTGTAGTGAACTTGAAAAGTTGCACTGTATAGACAGCCTTGGACTATAGATTAGATGAATTAGTCTTCCTGGATAACTTGTCTGTCACCTAAGGTAGCAAGATTGTGTGCCACGTAAGTGTTTTCCACAGTTTGTGGAAATGCTTCTTTTTCATGAGCTGTTGTTTAGGCTTAGAAAATAAAGACATAAATGGACTGATGGGGGCGGGGGGGGGGGGTTGTGTATCATAAGCAACCTTCACAATGGTGATGGACTGTTTTTTTCTTCAGATTTCTTTCTATATCTCCAGAGATTTTAGTAAATTTATTCAGGAGTTAAACTGAATAAATTCCATCCCTAAAATCTTCTCTACACAAATCAGTCACTTGTGAAAGTGTATTTCACAATTAGCCCTCTGCTTACTGGAAAGACATGTGCCAAGAACTAAGGGGTTCAAAAAAGCATACCCCTTTAATGAAAACAAGGGTAAAATATTTCAGGGCTGCTGGGTAGCACATGTATATACTTTTGTTATCAAAACCTATATCTATTTACACTTCTGCTATGCATATGAGAGTGCTTTAGATATGATGCTTTTACAAAATATAGCATTATTTATTTTCATTTATCATTTTTTATATATGTCAGACTTTATTTTCTTACATTTGTGTCATTCTCCTGTATTTATATTCTGTATTGCTTGTAACATTGTAAAAATGTAATTTTCTGTGTGTATTCTTGTTTCATGTCTGTTCTCTTGAGCCCAAGTACTAGCAGAAGAGTTTCTATGCCAGCCCGTCTATCCAGTTAACAAATAAAAATAAATACAATTAATAATACATCCATCAAATCCTGTGAAGACATGCTGAATAAACTCTGGACCCTTGGTTGTTTATGATGGAGTGCCTGAACTGTACCTTTAGGGATGACAGCCTCAACTAGACCACCCTTCAGAGGCATGTGTCTGAACATATGGTCTTCAACAGAGTGTCAGTCATAGGTTCATAGGTTGGTACTAGGCTATCAGCCCTAGGGCCTATACAAGCCTAGCCATAACAATTCCCTGGCTATTTCTTCCCACACTATTTACTTCCCTGGACCCCTGTCTAGCAGGGTGTCTGACGTGATCCCCGGGGTGAATTTCCTTTCTCCCATCCAATCGTCAAGGTTCCTTTTGAAGAGGGTCAAAGAGGCACTCTGCTTGACATGTATGGGCAATCTATTCCAGAATCTGGGGAGTCTCTGGGTCAGGAACCTATCCCTCCAGCATGTTTTGTTTATTGTGATGACAAGGTTTAGATCCCTGGAGCGTGTGGCTCTGAGGGATTGGGATTTCTTTAAGTGTAGCATGTTCAATAGCTCTGGGTTTGACATGGCCTTGTATGTTAAGCAGAGATCGCCTCTGAGTAGACGATATGCGACAGAGTATAGCTGAAGTTTTTTAAGGCGGTCAGTGTAGGGCATCTGCTTTAGACCTGTGATTCTTTTAGTGAGGTATTTCTGTGGCCTTTCCAGTTGTTGCAGATGTCTTGAGAGGTACATACCAAGCGAGGCGTTGTATTCTATAATGGGTCTAAAGAGGGATGAGTACAGTGGGACAGTGACCTCCTTTTTTCTAGATGAAAAGCCCTTAGTGATGAGGTGTGCCACATAGAAGGATTTCCTGACTGTTGTGGCGATGTGGTTATCGAAGGTAAGACCACTGTCCACCTGTGTCCCTAAGTCTCTTATCACACTTTCGGTGTTTAGTGTACTGCCACCTATATGGTAATTCACGGATACATGTTTTTTCCCAAAGGGGATAACTATACATTTCTTGGCACTGAGCTTGAGCCCATGGCTCTGGCACCAAGCATTTGTTTCTGTAAGGCCCTTTTGTAGAGTATCCACATCATTTGGGGATTCAATAATGGCTCCCAGTTTGAAGTCATCTGCAAACTTTGTTAGCCAGAGTCCCTTAGTGTTGGCCTTACTTCAGAGAAGTAGATGCCAAACATGAGCAGTCCCAGGACTGAACTCTGAGGTACTCCACTTGTCAATTGTCTGGAGCTGGATTTGGAGTCAGCTACTTTTACAGTGTGGGTTCTATCAGTAAGCCAGTTAGCAACCCACTGGGTGATGTAGGGATTAATGCCCAGCTTAGTAAGTTTATCTATGATTCCAGAGTGGGGGATGGTTTCAAAGGCCTTGGCAAGGTCTAGATAGGCTGTGCAGACCACCTTACCCTTATCCATGGCTCTGGAGACTGATTCAAAGAAGTCAATCAGGTTCAGGAGACAAGATCGGCCCTTCACGAACCCAAACTGGGTGGGTGTCCAGTGTTTGAAGGTTGCCAATGTCTTTGTTTATAAGTTCCATGATAATAAGCTCCATGGCCTTGCAGATAAGGCTTGTCAGACTGATGGAACGGTAGTTTCCGGGATCCAAGCTGGATCCCCCCTTGTGGAGTGGGATAATTGTAGCTCTGTGCCACTCAGTGGGCATAAAACCTGAGGTGAGGCTATGATTAAATATGACACTTAGGTGAGGTGCCAGTTCATATTGGAGTTTATGTAGTACATAGGCGGGGATGTCATCTGGTCCTATGGATGCTGTATTCTTAGCTTTGGAGAGTGCGTTTTTTACCTGTGTGGCCGTTATTACCGGAATTTGGCAATCTTCCGGTATTGAGATGGGCCATTTAGGGGGTGAGATGGGGCTGAAGTTAGCACTTAATCAATCTGCCAGGATATTGGCAATATCCTTGGGATCAGTATATTTAATGCCATTCTGTTTTAGCTCAGAGCAGATCTGAGCATTGCCCTTTAGATTCTTGACATAGTTATAGAATGCCTTGTGGTTGTCTTTGGAATCTTTGGAAATTTTACTTTTGTAACTAGCTTTAGAGGATTTTATGAGGGATCTCAGTTTCGTACTGAGGCTGGTAAGAGAGTTTTTTGCATCTTGGGATTTTCCTCTTTTCTGCAACAGTTTCTTCCTTGTGTTGTAAAGTTTGTTTATGGCAGGGGACCACCAGATTGGCTTCCTTTTTTTGGATGAGAGCATCTTGGTTCTATTTGGGATGGCACGATTCATGCATGAGTGGATGTGCTCGTACAGTGCCTTAGTGTAGGATTCATCAGTTGAACTTTCAGTTCCCGTCTGCATGGGTGTCATGAAGTTTGTCACTTCTGACTTGAGTAGCATGAAGTTGGCTTTGGAGAAGCTTTTTATGGATTTTTCCTTACTGGGGTGGGGGTGGGATGTGGATGTTAAGGGTGATTAGCTTATGGTCAGACCTGACTAACAAGGGGGTGACCATAGGTGTGGAGCATAGATTTCCCATGTTGGTAATGACCAGGTCTAGGATATTGGACCCCCTGGTGGGACTATGGATTAGTTGATCCAGGGCTTTGGAATTTATGAATTCCAAGAACCATTGGGCTAAGGTGTTTGTACATGAGTAGTTTTCCCAGTTAATGGCAAGGTAGTTAAAATCACCCAGTATTAGGGTGTCTGGTTCTATCTTCATATTTTCCAGTATGTTTAGAATGGTGTAGTGAGAATCTTCGGGTATGGTGGGGGATCTGTAGCAAGCTAGAATTTGGATTGCAGTCTTACCTAGTGTTAGTTGCACCTGGAGAATTTCAGACGCATTGTGTTGGGCAATTAGCCTGGTGATGTGAATATCCTTGGTGAATATTGACACTCCTCCACCTTTAGTGTTTCGGTCCTGGTTTAGTGGCCGAAAAGTGTGGTAAGAGTTGTAGCCTGGTACTGCAGGGGTGCTCTCTGGAGCCTTGAACCAAGTCTCAGTTACTGCACAGATATCGATGTTCTCCATTTTTAGGAGTGCCTTGAGAGAGTGCATTTTGAGGTTTAGACTTCTAGCATTACCTTCAGATTGTGCATGCTTGTACCTGTTACAGTGGTGGTTTTGTCCTTTGAACTTTGCCTAAAAAAGGCACTATGGGGTGGCAAGAGCCTTAGCCAGTAACCTGAATCCCAGGGGTGACAGGTGCAGACCATCTCTGACAAAGCATCGTGGTCTGTCAATCATGTTGTCCCAGGCAGACAGATACTGGATCCCCTTTGAATGACACCAGAAGCTTAGCCAATTGTTGAAGTCAATCATTTTGTTCTTATATTGTGGTATCATTCTGGGTGAAGGCAGGATGCTACTCAGGGCTAGGGTCATACCTGCCTGGGCCACATGATCCGAGAGCTCTTCCATGTCTTTTTTCATGTAGTCCAGGGAGGTATGTCTCAAGTCAATCATTCCAACATGGACAATGACATAGGTATATTTGTACTTGTTGTGGAGTGACTTGAGTGCATGCATTATGTGGCGGATCCTGGCACCGACAGGCAGCTGACTGTAATTTTCTCCTTCTTCAACCTGGTGAGAGTGACATCAGTGTGCCGGACTATAGAGTCACCTATGACTAAAGGGTTAGGTACATTGTCTTGCCTTAGGGGCTGTTGCTGGGTGGCACACTGGTGTCGTGAACTATGTGACACTTTGGTTGTGATTGGTGTTTGTTTGCGTTTCATCTTCAGAGGTCCTTGTTGCTTGGGCAGGTTACAGTTAAGGGCCTCTGCATATGTAGATTTAGTGTTGCTATATGTGGGTGTTGGTGGTGTGGGTTTAGAAGGGCTATGTGTTGCTTGAGGTGTAGTGGGGGTGTTAACCTTCTCCTCTTGACTGTCTAGCACAATCTTGGGTGGAGAGAGATTTGGTTCCATTTTGGCTATGTAAGTGCATCTCTCACAGGTTGTAGTGTTGGGTGGTAGGAGGAAAGGGTAGTCTGTGTACATGAGGCAATTGCTGCATTGCCCCATTATGCTCAGATTCACCAGGTGGACAGGAGAAATCACCTGAAACTGACCTTTGGACATACCTGGTTTGGTGCTTTTTTTTTTTTTTTTGTAAAGTACAGGAGCTGTTTTCCCTTACCTTAGCAAGGTACTTTGCAATTATAGGCTGTTTAGTGCTTACTATTAATTTCTCCTTATTAACAAGGACAGTTGAGTGCTTGTATCAGTTTAAGGCTTCCTAGTGCTTTCCAGCAGGTATTAGAGAAAGTGCAAGTCACAGGGATGCTTAAAGGTAAGATGAAAAAAAAATGCTCACTGCAGTGTGCACTAGAGAATTTAGATGTGAAAGTAGGTAACTTAAGTTTTACCTGTTTAAAAAGTTAAGGTTTAGTGGAGAGTTACTATTTGTAAAACAGCAAGATGGGTTGAAAGGGGTGGTCACTTTTGTATTCTAGTACTATGGAATACAGTAGGATGGCCAACAAATTTAAATAGTTGAAGGGGAGGGATTTCAATTTCAAAAATAATGATTTTGTGATTACTCACATAAGCCAGTGAAAGTAGAGAGGAAATGAGATATATGGTCAGATTAACATAAGAGGCAGGCAACTAGAAAGACAGTGGTATTTAACAAGGCAACTGTAACTGGGTGGGAGAGCGGAGAAAAAATTCTGATTGACTCAGATGAGAGAGAGCTGTGGTCTCTATGCTGTTAAAGAGGAATGCAAGTAAAACACAAGGTAAAGAAAAGAAACCACAGTATTCAAAATATAGAAAGGCAATAAAGTAATACAAAATACAAAAAGTAAAAGCAAATTAACCTTTCCTTCACAGCAATGTGTAGCAGAGTCTGGATGAGCCTTTCTGGTAAAGCTCTGAAATGTTTTATTTTACCCCTTAAATAGAAGGTTTAGTTCCTAGCTCCGCCCCCTCAGTTAACAAATGATTATCCTTAAGTGACCTCTTCTATCTTATGAACGAGTCCTTAATTGATCAGTTCTAATTTCTGTCTGACTCAGTTCTAATTTCTGCCTGACTCAGAAGAGAAAGTGCTGTGGTCTCTTTTGAAGTTTTAATATGCTGTTAAAGAAGAATGCAAGTAAAACACATGGTAAAGAAAACAAACCACAGTATTCAAAATATAGAAAGGCAATAAAGTAATACAAAATACAAAAAAAAAGCAAACTAACCTTTCCTTCACAGCAAAGTGTAGCAGAGTCTGGATGAACCTTTCTGGTAAAGCTCTGAAATGTTTTATTTTACCCCTTAAATAGAAGGTTTAGTTCCTAGCTCCACCCCCTCAGTTAACAAATGATTAACCTTAAGTGACCTCTTCTATCTTATGAATGAGTCCTTAATTGATCAGTTTTAATTTCTGAGTGACTCAGTTCTAATTTCTGCCTGGCTCAGAAGAGAGAGAGCTGTGGTCTCTTTTGAAGTTTTGATATTCTGTTAAAGAAGAACGCAAGTAAAACACAAGGTAAAGAAAACAAACCACAGTATTCAAAATATAGAAAGGCAATAAAGTAATACAAAATACAAAAAATAAAAGTCTGTTTAAAATTAGAAAAAGCTACAGAGAAACCTACCATATCTTCTGTACACCAGATTCAGGAGCAGGGAAAGCTTCCTCACTGCCTGAACAGAGGACTAGAATCTGAACAGGTAATCAGTGTTTGAGAGCAAGACTTTAGATTCCTTATCCCATGGCAGAATGGTAATATGGGTCCTGACAGGAACTTAAGATATCATAAAAGGGTCATATCTATTATGTCCAGTTAAGGTCTTGCTTCCTTAGGTGGGAGCCTATAAAGGAATCTGCTTTCTTGGATGTCACAGTAGTAAAGCTGTAGCATATTCAGACAACAGAAATGTTACTTCTAGTGAATGCCTACATAGAGACAATGGTGGGATGATCTTATTCCTTCTACCTCGATACCCACTGAGACACATTTGGCAGGAAGGGATGGTGCCAGAGGCCATGAAGTTCTTCTTAAGATTAAGGTTTCCCCAAAGTACAAATCATGTAGAGGAGATAAGAGCTATAAGGAAGGGAGGAATCATTGTCCATGTGATTGTCTGCATGGAGAGGTTACTGGGTCTTCTGAATTCTATCTGGATTGGAATGAGATGAAGTCATCCACACCACACCAGCTCCAGGAAAGGAATGCTCATTCATGCTCAACTCACACTGTGATGACTATATTACACACATGTGACAGCTATCATCTGCCAGAAAAACAATGCTTTCCTGCGTGCCTAACTATTTATGCTTGCACGTATGAGAAATCTGCATTCAGGCAGGTACTAACATCAGAACATGTTCCAAAAAGATGGAGTCCATCACCTGTATTTCTTATCCAAGCAGGCCTGAAACATCTATCTGTAGTCTTTGCCCAGAACTATAAGCCCTGCCTTAGGAAAACCAACTGGACCCATCCCAACTTGAGAAACTCTATCCTACTGGCCTTGAAAAAGATCATGAGAGAACATTCCTTTGCTTTGCTCTGAGCTGAGATACCAGATGACTATAGGCTTCTGAGCTTCTCAGAAAACATAAGTCACTTGTCTTTTTTTTTACTTGATTATACTATTTACTGCACTTTTACTGTGTTCTGACATTTTAATACTGTGTTTTAATAGTGTAAACTAAATTGCACTGTGTGTACTGCATTTTGTCTGCCTTACTGTGCCTGTTAAATCATATTTGTTGCTGTTTTCACTGTTGCAAAGCATTTTTTGCTATTTACACTGTTTTCAAAGTAATTGTTGCTACTTTTCACTGTTTTTAAATCATTTGTTCTGTTTTTTTTCTGTTTTCCTGCCAAGTAGTGTTTTAAAAGACTGATTTGTTTGCTGTTTAAACATTCTTTACTGTCTCCTTGCTTTTTTCCCTTAGATAGAGCTGTAGTACATTCATGTTGTCCTTCCTGTTTTTCTGCTGTTTAAAACATTTTTAGTGTCTCACTGCTGCTTTTCTGCTGTTTAATTTTTTTTTTTAGTGTTTCCCACCTAAATTAGTGTAGCTATTAGCTGATGCATAGTCCAGTGACAGGTTTGCTGCATCTGAGTCTGTTTGTAGTGGCTGCTGTATTCTGAGCATAATTTCCAAGCCATCTTTGTTTGGAAGGGGCCCTTATACACCCTTGTGAGAGAAGTGTGCTGATTGGAAACTGTCTGGTGAAGAGTGATTGGTCTAGGGCTTGGACTAAGGACCCTCATTGGTTTCTTTGATTTTTTTAAAAGTTTTTTTTAAGCTTTTCGCTTCTTATATTTAAGCCTTGCATTTGAGCAGGTTTTTGCTTGTTTGTCTTCACTCAGTACCTCACACTGACGTGCAATTGTACGACATAGCCGGAGAGATAACTTCAACAATTTTTCCCTTAGATACAGATGTAGTATATTAGTGTAGTCCTCATCTTTAGTACATCTCCAGTCAAAGAAGTATTGCCAGTAAGCTGTGACCTATTAAACTATCGGCCAAAAACCGCATCAGAAATATCCATCTACAGAACACTTCCCAGATAAGTCCTGAATGTATCCCCTTTGTGATAACAGTTCTTCAAACCTAACATTATGTACAGTTGGACTACCCTTGTTTCTCCTGCCAGCCTTATGAACTTGGGTTTCCTGAGGCAGTGTAGCAACTGCCTCATGTACACTGACAATCCTCTACTAATAACTCACTCTAGTACAGAGTGTGAGAGATGTATCTACACCAAGAATCTTGAATCCCTGCTCTCTCGCACTCAAAACAGTAACACTGAAGAGGTTGTCAACTCACTCACCACTACTCATGCACACAGTATCACTACTCATACACATAGTAGTCCCAGTACTCATCCACATAGTATCACTACTCATACACATAGTACTCAGCCAACACATACATCAGCATACGCTGAGGTTCTCTCAAAAAAAAATAATGAAACACCAGACACCTCCAAAACAAAAGACTGCTACAAATAACACAGTTCCCACAGCACCAGAGACACATAGCAGCACCAGTGTCTCACCTACCAAGCCCTTAAGACGTAACACTCAAAAACCAAGTTTTCTTGTCATTGGAGACTTCATAGTGAGACACATGGATGTCCCACTCTTCAGGTTAGATAAGGAGAAAGTCATGGTCATTTCCCTGTCCAGTGCAATGATTCATCAGATCACGCATGCAACAAGTACCATTATGACTTAGTCATGTTGGAGTGAACAACCTGAGATGTACCTCACCGGACTATATAAATAGAGAGATAATTCACCTCTCCGAGTATGTGTCCAAGGTAGGTATGTCTCTAGCCCTGAGCAGCCTATTACCTTCACCTAGAATGATGCCGCAGTATAAACAAAAAATTATCAATTTCAATAATTGGCTTAGTTTTTCATGTCATTCAAAGGGGATCCAGTTTCTTTTCACCTAGGATGACATGGGCGACAAACCTCACTGCCTTGCCACACATGGTTTGCACCTGGGAATACCAGGCTGTCGGTTGCTGGCAAAGGCTCTTGCCTCCCCCATACTGCCTTTTTTAGGCAAAGTCTCAAGAACAATATTGTTGACATGAAAATTGCCAACCATAACAAAATAAGGGTTATGCTGCAAAATGCTAGGGGCTTATACCAAAACCTGCACACCCTGGAAGCACTTCTATCATTGGAGGATGTAGATGTCTGTGCAGTCACAGAAACCTAGTTCAAGGCCTCAGAGAGTACACCAGCCTTGCAAGGCTACAATGCCTTCTACACCTTCAGACTGCAAAACAAATGTGTCAGACCCAAAGGAGGCAGTGTTTCTATCAATATTAGAGATAAATTCACCTCCCAACTAGTTAGACTGGACAACTTCATGGAGTTTCTCCAAGTTCAGATTACTGTGGGTAAGCCCCCATTCAAGTCATAGTTAGGCATAGATCCCCCTCCATGGATCATGATGCTCATGAGGCCTACTTGACCTAATTGGAGTCAATTCAAATACTGCCAAACACTCTGGTCATGGGGGATTTCAATTATCCCAAAATCAACTAGGAAACCTACTCTAGCCTTAACTCATTACAGCAAAGATTCCTTGGCTACATACGTAATTTAAATGTCCTGGAACAAATTGTTCAAACCCCAACAAAAGGAACTAACATACTAGATATTGTCCTTACTAACATGACAACCAGATGCACCACAGGAACTGTCAGACCCTCATTAGTTAAATCTGACCACAAATCAGTCACCTTTGAACTGGCACTAATGCCAGAACTCACAAAGGGTAAAATCAGACTATAAAACTTCACTAAACCAAACTATACTTTCCAAGGAGAAGTTATAAATACATTCTAAGTCTCATCCACAGCTGGAAGTGGAACTATACCAAAGCTTACACTAAATCCCTGTAGAATCACTTATATAAGCGTATAGACTCAGCTGTTCCACAGAGAATCAAGCCAGAACCCCAAGTAAAAAAAAAATAAATAAATAAAAATGTTGGTGGACATCCAGCATCAACAAACTTTACAACAAATGCAAAAAGTTACTGTATAAGAAAACTAAGGCGACCCTCCCCATCAATGGCAAAGCACCCTCTTCAGCCTCAGCAGGTAAACAAGACATGTCAAATCCTCTGAGGGTAACACTGAGAAAAACTTAGCAGTTACAGCAAAGGATAATCATAAGGCCTTTTACAGCTACATATATAGCCTAAAAGGTAAGACCCAAGCATGTGTCAAACTAGTGATTAACAGTGTCACATGCACTGATCCCGCAGAGATAGTTAATTTGCGAGCAGGCAGATTTGGTGCAAATTTCACTCCCTTATCCCCTTCAAACCTATCACAAACTTTACCCTCAGCTTCTCCCCCACCCTACATATTCTAAACAAACTAAAACATGAATTAGTATCACCATTAAGTATCCTGTTCAATCACAGCCTAACCATTGACTTTATTCCTGTGGAATGGAGAACAGCAACAGTTATTCCCCTCCACAAATGGAGCTTGGCAATGGACCCAGGGAATTGTAGGCCCATAGGTCTGACCAGCCTCTTCTGCAAAGGCATGGAATGTATCATCATGGACCTCATAAATAAAGACATAGGGAACCTCAAAACCCTGGATCTGACCCAGTTTAGCTTTGTCAAGGGCAGATACTGCCTGTTAAACTTGAGGGATTTCTTTGAAAATGTGACCAGGGCCATTGACAAGGGCAAATCTGTGCATACAGCATACCTCGACTTGGCAAAGGGCCTTTGACACAATTCCGCACTCAGGTATTACCAATAAACTTAGCAACCTGAATGTAAACCCATTTGTTGTAAGAACAGTTGCCAACTCGCTCGCTCACAAACCGGTCACACACTATCAATGTGGGTGACTCCACACTGACCAGCAGACCTGCTACCAGTGGGGTATCACAAGGTTCAGTGTTGGGCCCCCTATTGTGTGGTATATACTTCTCAAAAGTTCAGGTCAAAAATAAGGGGCTGTGGCTGACCAAGTTTGTGGAGGACTGCAAACTGGCTGCAGTCACTGAATCCCCAAATTATGTCTGTACACTTCAGTAGGGTCTTACACAGAATGACTGCTGTCTCAGTCAAGGTCTCAAACTGAATGCAACATTCACCTTCAGTAAAAACAATGTCCCTTCACACTATCAAATTAACAACAATACCCTATGTACCTATGAAGTCGTAAGAGATCTGAGATCACAAATAGACTGTGACCTTAACTTTGACAACCATGTGTCTACTGTAATAAGGAAGGCTTTCTATGAAGCACACCTGATTAGCAAAGGCATTGCCTCTAGAGCAAAAGAGGTTATAACCCCTCTATACTCATCACTAATCAGGCCCATAATTGAGTATAATACCCCTTTCAGCATGTACAATACAAAGCACCTGCTGCAACTGGTGAGACTTCAGATGTTTCTAACTAAGAAGATCAAGTGACTCCAGCACATGCCTTACACAGACCAACTACAGTCCCTGTCACTATATTCAGTATCATATAGACTTTGTAGGGGAGACTTATGCCTGGCTTGCAGAATAATCTCTGACCTAAACCTCATGAATTTGCTGCACATCTGTAAATCAAACAGGACTAGAGCTACCCATTCAAGGGACCTAAATATGACCTGCGACTTGAATAGGACGTGCTGGATGGACAGATGTCTCCCAGCGACTACAAGCAGAGGACGTCTATGACACTGTTCAAAAGGAAAACCAAAAAACGTTGCTGAACAAAAAACACCAAACCCACGACAGGAAAAGCAGGACCAGGCAATGTAAAAAACTTCTTTATTTCCAATATCTTCGGCCTGAAAACACCACAAGTAATATAATATATATAACTTTGAATTGTTGTTGTGGTTTCTGGCTGCACTGGCTGAACTAACTGTTTAACGTTTTTATGGTGGATCTGTTATATTACTTGTGGTGTTTTCGGGCCATATTGGCTGAAGATATTGGAAATAAAGAAGGTTTTTACATTGCCTGGTCCTGCTTTTCCTGTCATGGGTTTGGTGTTTACTGTTCAAAAGGAACCCAGATGAGTGGATATGGCAACATAAATTCTTACCTGGGATAATGCCCACAAACTTCCTAGACATGGGCAGTCAATACTAAATATAATCCTGGGTGTTGACTAGAGCATCTATGGTATTACATCAAGATTAAATGGTTTCAGCAACTCCATGCCCTAAACACTGATGAAGGCATGGAGTTGCCGAAATCTGTCTGTTCCTTAATGAAATAACATTAAATAAATGGTTTTGTTGATATGAAATGCTGGCTGCTGTGTATTTTCTGTTTCCCATCCAGTCGTCCAGGTACCTCTTAAAGAGGGCTAGTGAGGTACTCTGCTTAACATGGACAGGGAGTCTATTACACAGATGGGGGAGTCTTTGTGACACAAATCTATCCTGCCAACAAGTTCTATTAATGTCACAGACTAGGTTGAGGCCTTGCTTGCTGGTTGTGCGAGTGGAGTTTGACTTATAGATATGCAGCAACTCCATCAAGGCTGAGTCTGAGACGGCTTTGTATGCCAGACACAGGTCACCTCTAAGCAGTCTGTATGAGACTGAGTAGGGGGACAGGGTTTTTGGCCTATCTGTATAGGATAGGTGTTTGAGACCATTGATTTTCCTGGAGAGGAACCTCTGTGGTCTCTCCAGCTGCTGTATGTGCTTTGCAAGGTACATGCCGAAGGGGACATTACACTCAAATATAGGTCTGATAAGGGAGGAGTACAGGGATGTTATGACCTCCTTATTCCTGGATGAAATACCCTTACTTATGAGGTGGGCAATATAGAAAGCATTCCATACAATAGAGGAAATGTGGTGGTCAATAGTCAGGTTAATATCAACCTGGATGCCTACATCCCCCATGACTGATTGTGTGATTAGTACATTGTTATTAATGTGATAATTAGTGGGGGCATCATTTTACACTAAAGGGATAATGATGCACTTCTTGGCATTCAGTATGAGGCCATGCATCTATCACCAGTCATTTGTTTGGGTAAGGCTGCTCATATAGTATTTTGGTGTAGGCTTGGACATTAGTGCTAGTTCCAATTGAAGAGACAGTGGCTGTGAAGCTGCTTATACCTGCTCTCAGGAAGTTATAGTCAGCTTTGGAAACATTTTTTTATTTGACCCTGGCTGGGGGGGGGGGGGGGTCAGGGGAAATGCTGACTTAGAAACTGATCATTTTATGGTTGGATCTTACCAAGGAGGAGGAAACTGGAGGGGTGCTACAGTGGTTACTGATGTTGGTTAGTACCACTTCCAGGATATTTTCACCTATCATGGGGGTGTTGACCAGCTGATCCAATGCACTGGCATTGACAAAGTTGAGGAATCTCTGGGTGTTCTTTTTTGGGCTAGAACAGTTCTTGCACTCTATGGTTGGGGGTAGTTAAAGTTGCCCAGGATCAGGGCAGAGGGTTGAATCTTGATGGATTCATGTAAGTCCAGATAAGTGTAGTGGGCATCCTGGGTCATGGTTGGGGGTCTGTTACTAGCTATGATTTGAATGGGCATTTTGTCAACAGTTAACTGCACCTGGAGTGTCCCCTGTGTGGCATACTGTTTGATCAGACTGGATGTATGTATGTCTTTTATAAATATTGAAACTCCAACTCATATTGACTTTGTAGCCCTCCATTTGGGGTCTGAAAGCATGGTAGGATGAGTAACCTGGTAAGGATAGGGTGCTCTCAGCAGCTTTGAACCAGGTTTCAGTGACTGCACAAATGTCAGCATCTTCCAGGGTGAGGAATGCTTGCAATGAGTGCAGTTTAATGTTAAGACTACTAGTGTTTAGAAGCATTCCCTTTAAATTTAATTTAGAAGAATTTTTCACACTGGCAATTTTGCCATCATGACTTTGCCTAAAAAAGGCACAATGAGGGAGGCAAGAGCCTTTGCCAGAAGGCTAAAGCCCAGGGGAGACAGATGAAGGCCATCTCTGGCAAAGCATTGTGGCCTGTCATTCATGTCCTCCCAGACTGTCAGGCACTGGATCCCCTTAGAATGATACCAGAAACAAAACCAATTGTTGACGACAATCATTTTCTGTTTGTATTGAGACATCATTCTGGGTGATGGTAAGACGTTGCTTAAGGCTAGGGACATACCTGCCTGGGACACATATCCAGTGAGTTCAATTATATCTCTCTTCATATAGTCCAGAGATGTATGTATGAAGGAATTCACACCAAAAAGGACTATGACAGAGTCATAAAAGTACCTGTTGTTGAGAGACTTGAGTGCATGCATGATATGGTGGATTCTAGCTCCTGACAAGCAACTTACAATGACTTTCTCCTTGTCTAGCCTGGTGAGGGGCACATCTGTGTGTCTCACAATAGAGTCTCCTATGACTAGTATGTTGGGTTTGTGGCTGGGCCTTAGAGGCTGTGAGACACAGGCATGTGTACTATGAGTAGTGTTTGGTGTTCTGGGTTGTGATGCACATGTGTGTTTTTGCCTCGGAGGTCTCTTTTGTTTAGGTATATTTTTCTTGAGAACCTCTGCATATGTGGGAGTGTGATTTACAGGTGTGGGTGGTGTTTGAGGTGTGGTGTTTGAGCAGACCTTCTCAGTGCAGATGTACTGTCTTGTGATTGAGACAGCAAGGATTCTAGGTTCTTAATATAACTGCATCTCTCACATACTGTGTTCCTAGGTGGTAGTAGTAGAGGGTTACCCGTATACATGAGGCAGTTGCTACCTTCTGTCAGGGTACCCATATCAACCAGACTAGCAGGAGAAATCAAAGGAAATTGTTCACCCATGGTTGTTAGAATCTGTGGAAGAGAGGCCAGGGATAGCAGAGTGGGTACTATGTGAGGAGAGTACCTATAGGTGTGAGTAGGGCTGGATAAAATCCAAACAGTAGATGCAGAGGAGGGCCTTACTTACACAGGAGGGCTGGTAAGGGAAAAATGCAGTTGAGATACCTCACAAAGGATTAAAACAATTCAGCAGCAGTGTGCAATGCCCAAACAAGAGCAAACCCACATAAACACTAGGTTTAAGTACCACAAAAAAAGAAAGTAAAATAGAAACACTGGAATTGACCAATCAAACATTGTCCTTGGGCTCTTAGCTAAACAACCTATGCCAGACCAATTCCAGCTAGTTAAATTACTCCCACTAAGTGCAGTGTTTGGGCTCTTAGCTAAACAACCTATGCCAGACCAATTCCAGCTAGTTAAATTACTCCCACTAAGTGCAGGTAGGCCCTAGTCAACACAAGATGGTGTAGCAGGAAATACAGGAAACACACAAACAAATCTGGATACAGCAAATTCTGTAACTAGACAATGCTAAAGATATTTAAACTCTGTTTAGGTTGATTTAACATAGCAGAACAGATATGCACTTAAATATAATAGCAGAAATGTTCATAGACAGTTAAACAGTTCAACAGTAAAACAGTGAAAAAATACAGTGCAGATATAATGCAAGTTAATAAACCAGCACGGTTAACCAAATACAAGTGCATTATAAGTCAGAATAAATTGAAAAATGGTGCTTAGTTTTGTAGATTGTCTCAGCAGCTTTGAAATCAGCACAGGGTAGATGTTAATATTCACTGATTTGCATGGGAACATTAAGCAGAATCAACTCATATATCTATGGATAAACTGGAAGTGTCTATGATTTTCTCTTTAATGGCAAATGCATTATTATTTGCCAGCTTCAGGTTTATTGTGATTTAGACAAAATTTTCCCTCGGATTCAATAATGCCTACACTAAGTTTACACTAAGTGTACACTGTGCTGAGTGAACAGACAACACAGGCATAACTCACACCTTCTTTCTCCTGATTTTACTTTTCCTATTGATATTCTTGCAGCTTTAAATATTGACAGGGATTTGTAAAGGTTAACACAAAGTGTAGACTACATGTACACTTAGTGTAATCTTTCTGAGTTACTAGAAAGCACAATAAATGTGATAAAAATGTTACTGAATACATAATATGTATACTTAGTGTACAATTAGTGTAGACTTTATTGAATCTGACCATATTAATTACTCTTCCTATAGTTCTATAATATTATTATATTATGCCAGGTTGTTTATAGCTCTTGTCATGAATTAAACTTGCAGCTAAACCTGTTCTCCAGCCAAGTTATCAAATGCATAAATAAATATTTTGTGACTTTACCTACAGATCCATCACAATGCGTAAAATGATTCTTGAATTAATGTAGTTTCTTAAGTGGGTCTGTACTTCCAGAATTAATGCCACTGAAGTATTCATAATTCTTGTACAGTTTTTCCCAAAGTGCATCATTTTGCACTTCTTCCTACAAAATAGCAATTTTTCACATGAGTTAGTCCAAATCCATTTGAATCTGTAATAGCTGTTTCTAGTTTAATGTCATTAGAAAATAAGTTAGGCAAATTGCTCATCACCAAAGTCATATGGAACTTTCTAGAGTATTAAATAAATAGTCACCATGTTATATTGTCTAGTTTTAGCATGTACTTATCATTTACCATTATCCAGTTTTCCTACTAGGTCACCAGCTTTGTATTTTGTCAACCTTGTTTAAATTGTGGCATGTGAAAGTGAATCACATCCTTTGCTAAAATTAAAGCACTCCACATCACCTTCCTACAATGCATGTCGCCATAACATATTCATAAACTTTAATAAAGCTTATTTAGAATGATTTACATACTGTACATCTGAGATAATCTAATCTTCTGGCACACAGCATTCAGTTAGCCAGCCTTAATGTTAATGTCCATTTCAAGAACCTTTCTGAGCACTATAATCAGGCCTCCCAGTCTGTGGTTTCCTATATCTTTTTTTTCTGACCCTCTCTTTTAACATGGCACAAATGTTTCTATTCAGCTGGTGTTGCAAAATTCTATGGTAGCAGACCTGGCAGGTTAGTCATTCGTTTGTTTAACCAGACAGCCATTAACAAATTCTACGCAAGTCCATGGAACCACAACTCTTGTCAAACTCTTGACATGTAACTTCCTGGTTTAAAGTTTCAGTCAGTTTTACCGTTAGTAATAAAGTCACCCTTACTTTAAACTTTCAATTTTTGGGGCTTTCAACTTATTCATCTGCTTAGTTGTAGTGTTGAGATTAACAAACATTTTTTAAATCCTATCGCACATGCTTTTCTCCTATTTATATGCTAAGGACTGTTCACAATTTCTTTACTTTCCTCCAACCAGACTTTGTTTCTTGTACAATCTTGTGCTTTAGTGCTATCACTTCTTAATTATACTTGTGAACCATGGAACCATTTCCTTACTTTATTTTTATTTTTCTTTCACATGGGAACGCCACCACATAGTATGCCTTTTTGTGTTCGAATATTGTAAATGCATATCTTTTACAATTTCTATCCTTTTTCACTACCCATTTCTACTTCCCCTCGATTGATAATATTCAACCTCTAAGATTCAAAATCCAAGTATTACTTTTAAAAGTTATAGAAAGCAGCCCTACAAATTAAACAGAGACGTACATTAAGGAATTCCCCCTGGATGGTTAATAATAAAAATATATATATTTATTCCACAACAATGGTTAAAAAGACTATTTGCTTTCATCTACCTAATTTGTAGGACTTATTTTCTATCCAGTGGGAATTCCTTTGTTATTTTGGTTCATCCTTTTCTGTTTGCGACATTACGGTTTTTAGAGATATGTACATTATTTTAATAAAAGGAGATATCATACGTAATCTTCTAATGACTTAGGTAAAAAGGCTCAATTTAGGATATGACCACTAGTGCGGTGCATACAACATATATATTACACTTTGACCACTAGGATAATAGTGTTCACTATTAGATTCTCCTTCACATTTTCCCTTTTAGCTTTGGTCTAAATGCAGACTCATATATTACAGTACACATTAATCAATACAATCATTTTGTCGACTCAATATATAACCTTTTCTCTGCTCATACCTGGTGGGCTTTAAACCACTCCAACCTACTAGCTACCATCAGCAGCATTCTCTAACCCACCATTAAAATTTGCGTGTCCCATACATTTTTTAAACATGCTTCTATAATCTCCCATATGAAATCATAAACCTCACATAAATAGCAATCCATGTTTATAACTGCAAAATAACTTATTTTATTTGTATGTCACTCTTTTGTTTAATTTGCTATGTTTCTATGATACCAACAATGTCATATATTTTCTATGAAAATAAAGAGCTAAAGTTCTTAACATGTTAGCAATATTTTTCATTTTGGCCATTTTATATATAGTTATGTACAGTAACAAACCATTACTGTGATACATACTTATTTCACATGCAAAAAATCATAACATGTAGTGAGTTAGCTTTTGGCAAAAGTGTAAACGTTAAAGATTGTTAAAATATTGTATGGTTAAATCATAAATAAGAAAAAATTAGTATGTTAAATCTTCCATTTTGGCATTTCTAAAATGTATTTTACACCATTTAGTGTGTCCAGGGGTTTCCTTTTTTCCAGAGAAGCTGTCACCATAATTAAGATATAACCATGGCAGTTGTAATGAATTCTCAGAAACACATTCCTAAAATGCAGAGACATCACTGTCAACATTGCTGAGGATATTTGCAGATGTCTGGGATGAAGTTCAAAGGGGAGTGCTTGTCTGCATCTGTGTATTGTGGTGCAAGTGTCTTCCATATGTCTACATTTACACATATAGTTGGCTACAAGGTTCTTTTCATAAATGTGTGTGCGCGTGTGTGTGTGTGTGTGTGTGTGTGTGTGTGTGTGTGTGTGTGTGTGTGTGTGTGTGTGCGCATGTACGTGACTACTATCTATCCATTTCTCCATCTATTTATCTGCCTATCCATCTGTCTTCCATTAGGAGGAAAATCTACTATTTCAGGTTGCAACACTAAGGACGCGGTATTCCAAAAGCTACCCATTACAATAAGAGCAAAGGAGCAAGTATACAAAACATAAAAAAGTTCATAACAGCCTCAAGCACACAGTTGTTGAATTCTAATGTGAGTGAGCATTTTATTTTCTTGCAAATGTGTGCTGTTTGTATAAATATCTGTCTATCTATTGAAGTATAAATATGTGTATGTGTACACGTGTATATATATATATATATATATATATATATATATATATATATATATATATATCTATGTATATATACACATATATATATATATATATGTATAAATATAGCTATATATATATATATATATATATATATATATATATATATATATATATATATATATATATGGGTCCCCTACAGTAGATCGAACATATAACAAGTTCGAACCTCATATGGCCGAGACCATATGTTCGAACTTGTAAATGTTCGATCGGACTGAATGGAGATCTCCGTACAGTACAGAATGGGAAGATTTCCCTTTTCCACAATGTATTGCGATCTCAGAGTTGGTATATTTAAGTAAGGGGAGTGTAGGGGTGCAGCACCCCTGCTACAGACATTTCATTTTGTTTTTTGTTGTTTTTTTCTTTCTTTACTTCCGTGTTTGAACTATTACAAGTTTGAACATATTGTCCCGGCCATATGTGGTTTGAACTTGTAATATGTTCGATCTACTGAAGTAGATATATATATATATATATATACATAAATATATGTATATGTATATATATATATATATATATATATATATATATATATACATATGTGTGTGTGTGTGTGTGTGTGTGTGTGTGTGTATATATATATATATATATATATATATATATATATATATATATATATTATATACATAGAGCTGTATGGAGAGATACATGCAGTACATGTATGCTAATATGGAAAATGTTAAAGTTAATGCTATACTTTTACATGTTTTATAAGTAACATGCTTGATTTGTTTCAAATCTGGCTTATATATTTGTTCTTAAAAAAATGAAGATTTTCTGCTGAGGTTAGTGTCCCCTAGTTATGTTTCATAATTGTATCACTTATTCCATTGCTGGGTGTGGTTTACAGCCACACATTTAACTGTTATCATACTTAGATCTGACATTATTTATTAACATTGCTACAATGTTTCAGGAATGTAGCCAAAATGGTTAACTTATGTGAAGGATGTGGCCTATAGATGATACCCTTTTGGCTGCATCCGTAAATCTGCTCACATATTTGTACAAATACATCTTGGCAATATCACACTGTAATTAGGCATGTGTTATGTCTCATTATTTGTATCTTTGTTTCTGAATAATGAAAATCTGATATTTTACAACAGTGTCATAATATTACATATGAAGAGGATTACATCTTATGCAATGTAAACAAGCAATGTGTGCAACTGAGGGACAAACACATCAGTGTTGCCTTGCAGCCCCAGATTTTGTTGTGATTCTTTTTTACGTCTCACTGTAGGCAAAACTGAGAAAAGGAACAGCACATCAGAATGAGAGGTGCTTACACTAGTTATAATGTTCAAAACACTGTGTAGTTAATGGTTTATAGGCTTTAGATTTTTGAGGCATGCATTTTTATTTATTATTTTTTTTACTTAGGTAGACAAACTGGTCATTCTCAGACATTTTCAGATATTATGCCAGCTATTAGTGCAAGTTATATTTGATAATATACTGTATAGTGCCTAAACTATACTGATGCACAGTCTACTTTGACCCATCAAATTTACAGTCTTCAAAGTTTACTTACTCGACTCCACTTCTCCGAAGCATCATTAAACAGGAAGCACGGACTGCCGAAATCCTTTCCCTGTGAAAGCAACCACTTGGCCACCACTGAAAAACACTTCAACGGAACAAAACTAAATCCACCAAAGTGGAGGGTGGTGTCACCCACCATACCCCCCTACTTAAATATACCGACTCCAAAATTACACTACACTGAAAAAAGTGCAAAGTTCTCCATGGTGGCCAAGTGTTTCCTTTCACAGGAAAAGGATTTTAGAAGTCCATGCTTTCAGTTTAATGACGTTTCAGAGAAGTTGAGTCGAGTAAGTACAATTCAAAGAAGTGCAATTTCGATGGTATATATATATATATATATATATATATATATATATATACATATATCTGGCTAACTTACAGTACCCAGTCACCTAAGCATGTTGTGGACAACACCCATTCAAATATGACAAGAATATCAAAACTCCACATAGACCGTGGCCAAATGTGAGGTCTGAAGCCCAGATGCTGGAGTTGTAATATAGACCCCTCATCAGTGAGCTACTATGTTAACTCTACAGCTTCCTATAGAACATGATTTAGTGATTATTTTTGACAGCATTCTCAACTGTAAAATGTTGCCTGCATGTGTCACAAAAAGATAACATCTTACTTCTGTAGACTGCAAATGACAAATGTAGATTTTATTAGATGCAGGAAATTCAGTAGGTGAGCAAATTCAACATGCAAGGAAATTGAGCATCAAAGGTCATTTTCAATTATATGACAGTACAGTATAAAGGAGCTGTGGCTTAGTGTTAAAATATATACCTTGAATCCCAAAATGTAAGACAGCAGAAATAAAACAAAAATGTTTAGTCCATATTTTAATAGAAGCAATTTAGTTTGCTTTGCTGAAAAAATAAAAAGACAAAAATAACTATATTTCAAGATCTCAACACAGTTTCAAAAAGCTAAAAATAAAGCAAGGGATCAGCAAGCTTAGACCAAAACTCTGAAACATACTTTTTTTTTTTGAAAGATGGTTATGGTTTGAGAATCAAAAAGGCAGGATTTGACCACTTTATTTAAGGCAAGTATGAAGGAGGTCATAACGGCAATGAATGGTTGCTGAAGGGGACTTGGCAGGAACTAGGATAAGTGCCCAACTTCTGCCAGGAAAAAAACTTTTAAGGAGTTTCTCTCAGAACTGCCAGACTGTATACATAATTTTACTCTAAATGGTGACTACCACCACCACTGCTATTATATTCAACAAAATGTACCAATTAACATTTGTTACAGCTAAGCTGTGGCATAACGCTGGCACATTTCACTGACAGATGACAGAACTACTATTTACTATTGCATATAGTAATAATTATTTGATAAAGAAACACCGGCTGTGTCCCATCAAGAAAGTAAAGTAAGTAAATATTCTGCTACACATCAGATGAACAAATTTTATTTTCTTGCAGCTGAAGCACCTTTTTAGTAAATTTCAGCTTTTAACTGTGGCACATTTCTCGAGTAGGTTACCTAGTCTTCCCTCTTTAGAGCACCATATAAAGTTTCTGCTGCTGCCCACAGCTCCATTCATGGGTGAGTTTGAGTTGGAAACATGCAGCATATTCATTGGAGGTGTAAATAACCCCACAGAAATACAGGGAGAATATGCAAACTCTAAACAGGCATTGGTCAGAGGTCAGGATCAAAGCTTGTACCTTGTGCATGACCTTAACCATTATGCAAACTGGATAAGCAGAGTAGTAGAAAGTAAGATAAGAGATGAACAGTTCGGATTCAGATCAGGATGCAGCACAACTGACACAATGTTTGCAGTGAGACAGATATATTGAGAAGAAGCTAAAGATGAGGATAGAGTCCAACTGGGCATTTCTAGACTTGGAGAAAGCATATGATGAGGGCCCAAGAAAGTTGATTTGGGCAGTTCTGTGGTGGTTCAAAGTCCCAGAAACATTGGAGAGTTAGTGCTGGCTAGGTAAAAGGACCTAATGACTCAAGTACGAGAAGTGTTCAGTCTCACATAGGGGTTCCCATGGGAGAGGGTGTGCATCAGGGTTCAGGTCTGAGCCACTGCTGTTCACACTGGTGATGGGATACATTAGCAAACAGGTCAGAGGTGACAGATCCACAAAGTTGCTGTATGCAGATTATGTGACATTACAGGTAGACTCCAAGCAAGAATTCAGCAAAGGATAGGAGAATGTAATGCAAAACTGCAGGCACATGGGATGAAACTAAGTACAGATAAGACAGTGGTAATGGCAGCAAATTGCATAAATCAGAAGAAGCGAGAACTGAGATAGAAGGGAAAATATTGGAACAGGTTAATAACTTCAAGTATCTGGGTGGGGTGGTTGAGGAGAAGGGAAGTCTAAATGAAGAGGTCAAAGTTAGAATCACAGGGGCTGCAGCCAACTGGCATAGTGTCAGGTGTAGTATATGACAGAAGAATGCCAAAGAAGATGAAAAGTAAGGTGTACAAGACAGTGGTGTGACCAGTACTATTGTGTGATATAGTAACCTAGGCAGTGAAGGCACAGCAGAGAAGGAAGATAGAGGTGATGGAAATGAAGTGCTTAAGAAGGTAGGATGCACACTGTGGGACAGATTAATTAATGAGGACATAAGAGCAGAAACCAAAGTAGCTCAAATTGCAGAAACGATCAAAGAAAACAGATTGCAGTGAAGGTGGATGAGTTTAAGTACTTGGGATCAACAGATCAGAGTAATGGTGAATGTGGAAGAGAGGTGAAGAAGAGAGTACAGGCAGGATGGAGTGGGTGGAGAAGAGTGTCAGGAGTGATTTGTAAGAGGCAAGTACCAGTAAGAGTGAAAGGGAAGGTCTACAAGAGGGTAGTGAGATCAGCTATGTTATATGGGTTGGAAACAGTGGCATTGACAAAAAGGCAGGAGTCAGAGCTTGACATGGCAGAGTTGAAGATGTTAAGATTTGCACTGGGTGTGATGAGGATGGACAGGATTAGGAATAAGTATATTAGAGGGTCAGCCCAGGTTGGAAGGTTTGGAGACAAAGCCAGACAGGCAAGATTATGTTGGTTTGGACATGTGCTGAGGAGGGATGCTGAGTATATTGGGAAAAAGATGCTAAGGATGAAGCTGCCAGGTAACAGGAAAGAGGGAGGCCTAAGATAAGGTTTATGGATGTGGTGAGAGAGGACATGCAGGTGGCTGGTGTGACAGAGCAAGATGCAGAGGACAGGAAGAAATGGAAACAGTTGATCTGTTTTGGCGACCCCTAACGGGAACAGCCGAAAGAAGAAGATTGCAGTGGTTTGGACACTAGCAGAAAAGCAGATGAAAATCTGGCGAAGAAGATCTGGGACAGACAGGAAGAAAGTAGGAGGAAACAAGAGCATCCAGCAAAGAGGTAAATGGACTGCATGAGTAAAGATCTGTGACAGGCAGACATGAGTGTGAAAGAAGGTAGGAGTGTAGCACTGAATTGAGAGAGATGGCAACAGTTAACATGACACCCCGACCCCATGTAGAAAATGGAAAAAGGGAGCTGATGATGATGATGATGGTCAATGAAGTATTTTTAGTTTTTGATAGTGCTTTTAGGACTTGGTAGTGTGTGACATTTGGAGGCGAGCCAGTTTTAGGTATATTTTGAGGGACAGATGGAGGGGAGAGAGGGGTAAAGTTACAGCTAAATTGCTGCTTTTTATACTTTTGTCTATAGCAGTTTGTAAGTGCAGGAATGTTTTTGTTATTGTAGAATGCAGATATGGCTTTGGTGATTGTAATACTGTGATTTTAATAAGATATGCATTTGTGATGAACTGTTTTTTTTCACACTGATAGTTTCAAAAAATTTCTTGTGTTTCCCTGCTGTGAAATAATGTTAAACGCATGTCCATTCTATCAATTCTACAACATTAACAGCAAAACCGGTGATGAAAATAATGTTAGAGGTAATCTCTTTTAGATGTGCGGTTGTTATGGCATAAAGATTTGAAACTTCAAGCAGATCATCATCATCATCAACCCCTTCTTTTCCCCATTTTCTACATGGGGTTAGGGTGCTGTGTCAACTGCTGCCATCTCATTCAATTTAATGCCACTCTCCTACCTTCCTCGACAGTCATACATTGCTGACACAGGTCCTCTGTCATATAATCCAGTCATCTCTTTGCAGCATACCTTCATTTTCTCGTCTTCTCCCTACTTGTCTCAATTCTTATTCAACAAATTGTCTTCTGAGTTTCTGTACATGTGTCTGAACAACTGTAATCTGTTTACCTTGGCTTTGTGTGGAATAGGATCTACTTCAACTTCTGCACTGATGCCCTCATCTATTCATCTGTTGCACTTTGTGAATTCTCATACTGATCTCCATCACAACTAGATTCCGCAAATGAACTGCATCACTACCCAGGTTTCTGTACCATTCAATACTACTGGTTGCAGCTCTGTTTTGTACACCTTACTTTACACCTTCTTTGGCATTCTTCTTACTAACCCTGACACTCTGTGCCAGTTGGCAGCAGCCCCTCTGATTCTAGCTTTGATTTTCTCGATCAGACTTCCCTTCTCCTCCACCTCCCCTCCCAGACACTTAAGCTGTTAATCTGTTCCACTATCTTCCCTTCAATATCAGTTCTCAGCTTCTTCTGATGTCCCATGTTTGCTGCCATTACAACTTTATATGTACTCAGATGCATTCCATGTGCCTTCAGTTTTGCATTCTATTCTGCTGTCCTTTGTTGAAGTTCTTGCCCAGAGTCTGCCTGTAATGCCATATTGTCTGCATACAGCAATTTTGTTGAGCTGTGCCCCCAACCTTTTTGTTGATGAAGTCTGCCACTAGTGTGAACAACCATGAGCTCAGAACTGAACCCTGACTGGGAACTCCTCTGCGAATCTGAACACTGTTTTTATTGGTGTTATTGGCTCTTTGTACATAGCCTGCAGTAATTCTACCAATGTTCCTGGGACATCAAACCATCGCAGAATGCCACAGATCACCTTTCTTGGGACCCAGTCAATTGCTTTTTTCAAGTATAGAAATGCCAGTTGGAGTCTTTCCTCATCTCTAGCTTCCTCTCAAATGTGTGTCTCAGTGCAAGCATTGGGTTGGTTGTCGTAAATCCTGATCTAATCCAAATTGCTCATCGCCCATCTCACTTTGTACTACACTGCGTATTTGTTTATCAATCACCTTCTCCGGAGCATTCATGCAGTGTGACAAGAGTTTGATACCTCTGTACAGCACAAATTTGTAGATGCTCCCTTCTTTCTTGAACACTGGAACTAGTATACTTACTCTCCAGTTATTTGCATTATGCCTTTCTCTTCATACTGGTATGAGTACCCTTGGAAACTTATTGTCCTCTATCTCATGCAAAATCTTTATCATATCTAGTGTGACCTCTGAAGTGACATTTGTGCAAGAAAATAAGAAGAATGGGAATGATTCCGGCCCTAATGTGGTCAAAAATGAATCAGGTGACTTTTCTTTATACAACTTTAGTAATTCATTTTGTACTGTTGAACATGCAAGGTTGTTGAATAGGGGGGGGGTACTTTTGTCCCCTTGTCAAGTTTAAAATTGGACAGCTTACTTATAGACTTAAAACTTTATCTTAGAAAGTAAAATTTTTGTTTGATGTTTGATGACATTCAAGGATTTAACAGTAGACTTTGTATGTGTAGAAGTACATTCAACCCTACCTTGGCTTTATCTGTGTTAATATTTGAGAAAATGGTAGAGTTCGAATTCAAGTTACTTGAAAAGTGTGAATCTAATACTATGGGCTATAATAACCTGAATGCCAAGGAGTCTCAGTTATTGTTTGAATTATCCAAAAATAAGAATTTAAGGGTCATGAAGCCTGATAAATGGGGTGGGGATGGTAGTTTTTGTGTCTTTCGGCTTTTCCCGGTTAGGGGTCGCCACAGCAGAACTCCAGTCCACTAATGATTGGTAGTTGATTTTTACGTGCCGAGTTACCAGCCCTGATGCACAACCTTCAACGAAGGTATGCCCATTCACGTATGTCTCCATGCAGAAGACACTCTAGGTGAGAATCGAACCTGATAGCGTCTTACTGTGAGGCGACAATGCTACCGCAGCACCACCACCGCAGATGGGGTGGGGGTGGTAATAAAGAATAAATGATTACTTTAACAGCATGATGAGTTATGTGTCTAACACTGAACTGTATGAAGAAACTTCATGAAACATTATAAATTTGGCCTATTGTAGAATAGATTTTTTGTTGCAAGACGTGGTGGATCAAGAAGAAATTAATCCAGAAGTGTTTGATTATTTGCATGTGCAACATCCAATGGTGCCCTGTATTTTTGGGATACCCAAAATACATGAAAGCACCACTGATCTACTAATGAGGCCAATAGCAAATGCTAGGAAGTCAAAAACCTACCCCCTGGGAAAATTTGTTTATTTAAAGTTGAAAAACTGTTTGGATGTTTTTGACCATTTATGTAGAGAATCCTGGGACTTTTTATTAAAAATTAAGAACTTGGAGTGCCCTAAAAATTACATATTTTTAACTTTTGATGTAGTTGAACTATTTAATGTTATCCCACATGGTATAGGCCTCAAATGGTTTCATGATTGTTTTATGTGAATGTACCAATCTTAGCAGCAACAAAATTAATGTGCTGGATTTTTGTATGGAAATAGTTTTGAGATATAACTTTGTGTTTTTGGAGGGCCAATATTTTCAGCAAGTAAAAGGAGTAGCAATGGGGGACTCATATGCCCCCATTTTCACTAATATTATTCTCCTACAATGGGAAAGGCAAATTTAATTCAAGCGTTTTTTGGATAAACCATGGAAGATTTATCTCCTATTTTTGGATGATATTTTTATTGTGTGGGACAGGCCTGAGAATGAGATTAATGGTTTTGTTGATTATATCAATAGTACCACTCCTTTCTTAAGGTTCATACATGCTTATAATTGTGGCAATATTAACTTTCTAGATGTCACACTTACTAAAGATTATATATAGGAAGGTTTGGTCAGTTCTATTTATAGGAATCTCACCTATAGTAACAGCTTACTACACTTTGATAGCAACCATCCTATGCATCAAAAAATGGGTATGGCTAAGGGCCAGTATATCCATACAGCTAGAATGGTTTCCAAGCATGAAACCTTTTTATCCGAATGTCAAAAATTAGGAAGGATGTTGCAAGCAAGAGGATATCCTTGTGATAAGGTTTCTTCAGTGTGTAAAGGTGTCATGGATATGAGGGCCTCAGGTGAAATTGTACCCTTAATAAAATCTTCTCCTAGGTCTGTTTCTGACATAGTAAAAGTTGTTAATATTTTGACTAATGAACAACATTTAGCCTTTGTAACAGGATATAATGTAGTGGCGCCCCAAATTAGAAATATTTTGTTTAAAAATTGGAATATTTTTTCCTGTTTTAAAGATGCTACAAATAAGATTGGGAGTAAACCTGTGATGGTGTACAGAAGAGGCAGGACAATCAAACAATATTTAGAGCAGAATTCAGTTCACTACGAGCTGAGTCAGAGTTATAGAAAGCCTGGGATGTTTAAATGTGGGCTCTGTAACCAGTGTAAGGAAATCTTTTTAGGAAACCACTGGTGGTGAACAATAGATTAATAAAATCTAAGTCTTTTATAACTGCAATACCCAAGAAGTGGCATATGTCACTCTATGGCAAAAATGTCAGCATTTTATATAGATAAAACACAGAGAAAATTTAGGAAGTGCATATATGAACATGTCATACATATTAAAAAGATAAAATTGGGGAATGCATTGGTAAAGCATTTGGTGGACTATCCCAATCATCATTTTTTTTTGTTATAGAACACATACCAAAAGACCCTGGGGGGGGGGGGCATGGGAAGATTTGATAGAGGAGAAGGAGTTAAGATGGCAACTTCGATTAAATGCCACAGCCTCCCTGATCTAAATGATAATTTATCTATAGGTAGTTTTCTGAGGCTGAGACTTATATGGTGTGACATTGGTTTGTTTGACAAACATGTTTGTATATTACTATGTTATTTTTTATTGAATGTTTTGAAAAGTGATTAGGTATTGTGCACAACTCATATAATTTGTATTTTTCTAGAAAAAATGTGTTTATTGGCATAGAGTGGTCATATGATTAAATAGGGGCATGGTATTTAAAGAAGGTGAAAATGGTAAAATGTGATTCTGAGGAAGTTTATGACGAAAGTGCTCAATCCTGTGTGTTAACCATTTCACATTTTTGTGTTCATGTGGATTAAAACAATTTTAACTTCAACTATTGTGGACTTGGACTGCCTGTTCTTGGACTGGACTTTTGTTTTTGTTCACATTCCTACTTCTCGCTCTCACTTTTTTAATTTCTCTAAATCTTTTGGGTTTCTAATACAAGGATGGGAATGGCCTCCATTCCTAAGTCAAAGTATGATAAAAATTCATCAAATTAGTATTGTTTCAATCTTTAACGTCACCCAGAAGTGCTCTACACAGCACCCGCAATGTGCCCAGTAATGACTCCTTTTGTAAATTGTGTGGAGTTACAAGTATTGGTAACATATCTAAATATGCTTGTAGATTCTTTTTTATAAGACCCGTTGCTCCTACTACTTTTCGAATTGTCTGGGCATCTTTCTTCAACATTGCTCTCTTTTCTGCCTGCAAATCCTGATATTTTATAACTTTATGCCTCTCTGTATGCAAGACACTCTAGTCACTGGGTGTGGTGATTTCAATGATCAGTGCTATGTTTGTCTTCTTTTCATGGACCACTATATCTAGTTTTCTAGCATCTTGTGAACCGTAATGGGTGACCTCATGTGATGCAAACTTCATCATTTTCTATGATGCTTTGTGGCTCATGTTTTCAGTGTTTTTCAGCCACTTCAGTACCATAATGTTTGCACAGTCCTCAGTGCAACAGTCTTGCCACATTATTATGCCTTTCAGTATACAGTCCCTTCTGCCATTAGTATCTCACAACCAGCGACGAGGTGTGCAATTGTTTTCCAATTCTTTTTTACAAAACCTACATTTGTCTGTTTCTCCGACATATTCAATGGACTTTGTAAATCAATATGTACATAGCCCGCTATCTTGGGCCACCAATATTAACTCTTCATCTCTTGGTTTGAATTAATCTGTCCTTAACCATTCCTGAATTCGATCCAGATCAACATGAGGTTCTTCCAGAAGATTTATGCTTGCAACTATATCTATGCATTTTCCACATTTCTTGCCTTCTCATCTGATCTTTCACCTTATATTCTTACTTTTATTTTTTGGCACATTCAGTTGCTGCCTTTTTTTATCTACTTCTGGTTTCATTTCCATTCCTGCTTGACACTGATATGGTTCTGCTAGACTAGGCATGGAAGTCAGCTGAGATTTATTCTCCTCTTGTTTCAAAACATTCACTACATTTTGGTCTTCTGAGGTCAACAGATATGTGTGCAGTCCCATGACTGCAGATCTATACATGTAATCAATTTCAAGGAGGCCTATACTGCCTTCAAAATGGGGAATATATAATTTTGGTATGCACTAATTTTTATAAATCATTTAGTGAGCATGAAGCATCCCTCTTGTTCTTCTGTCTAATCTATCGAACACATTTTGGGGCCAATCAGTTTCTCCAAAACTTTAAGTTAAGACAGGAAGAGCAAATTGATTTATAGCTTGAATTGTGTGCCTAGATGCCAATGCTGTTTTCAGGATTAATTTAAGTCTTCTGAAATATTCTTTACTAAATTTTATTCACATTTGTTCATGTTTTATTGTTGATCCTTCATTAAGTCCCAAAAATATATACACCCCTCTTGCTCAAGTTCTTTTAGATCACATTCTTGTACCACTGGTGTTTTCTTGATGCTGCAGTTGTCCTGCTTTGAAGGTTGCTTTTGCACATTTATCAAGACCAAATGACATTCTTATAGCATGTGAAAAAGTTTTGACAACTTGCAGTTATGCTTTCATTTACGCATCTCATGAGCTTTACAGTTTTAAATCAATGAAGAGAAGATGAGAGGTTTTCACACTCTGCTGTTTTCTAGGAGCCAAATTATAGCTATGGCCTAAGCTGTTAAGTAGACAGCTTAATGGGTTAAGGGAAAAACATAATAGCAGTGGTGACAGACAGTCACCCTGGAATATCCCCCGCTGAATTTTTATTCCAGGAATAATAATTTGTCCTTTATTATGGTTTAATTGTAAAGTGGTCTGCCACTGTTTCATAGTCACTGTAATGTAGTCGATCAGTGTAGGGTGTATCTTATAGATTTTTAAGCACTCTTTTATCCATGAATGTGGGATACTATCAAATGCTTTTTTTAGTCAATCCATGCCATACTTAAATTCTTCCCCTTTTTACAGTTCTCCACTATGACTTTATTTAACAACAAATTATCCTTTCTTCCATATGACTTTCTTTTGTTGACCATTTGCTCTAGTGCCATAATTGAGTTTTCTTCTAAATGACTATAAACTTTGTCAGCATCAATTCCTGTGTATAGTTTAAACATCGTCAGAAGGCAAGTTATTGTTATATAATTTTTAGGGTAGCTTGCAGGTCTACCCTTAAGTAGGAGCATTGTTTTTCCTGTTGTTAGCCAGGTTGGTGTCTGTTTGGGGTGTGCATACAAATAGTTCTTACTCATGGCTAAATCTTGGTACAAAGATGTTAATACTTTTAACCATAAGTTAGGTATCTGGGCCTGGTGTTTTCCAGATAGTGGTTTTCTTAACTTTGTTTCAGTCTCTCTGGCTGTTGCTTTATCCCATTTCATATCCTGTACCTTTGAACTTCTTATTCTTTCTTTTACTTCTTCTATCCATTTAGCAGCTTTGTTATGTTCCACGGGATCTTCATAAATACTTTGACAAAATATATCTATTTCTTCTTTTTTAGGTGGTCTCTCAATTCATTTTAACCTTTTTCCCAATTCTCTAAAAAACGTTTTGGGTCATCAATAAATTGCTTATTTTGTACATTTCCTTTATATTTATCTGCATATTTTCTAAGTTTTTCCACCTGTGGTGAGATTTTTAGTTTATTTCCAGTAGTGTATGATAGATCCTGACCTGTTCTAATTTTGCGCATAGCCTTTATCACATCTATCTTTCTAAGTATTTTTGCTGATTTGTTCCCTCTTCTATACTCCTCCAACAGTGACACTTCTTGTCTCAGTTGCTTTATAGTTTTCTCTATTCAGTACTTCCATGATGGTATTCTATTTCTCCCATTCCTTTCCCTCACTACCCTGTGTTCTTCTGGCAGAACTTTATTAATTATCAATTTACCTGCACAATAATATATCCTGTTTACTTCTATCATATCGCCTGGATCTCTATGGACATGATTGTGTTCATTTGTTTTATCAAACGTTTACATTTTGGGGTTTTAATGACCTTCTGCAGTCTATTTTTTCATTGATCTTAATTTGCCTATCCATCTGTACCAAATCAAGCAACTCTTCACTTAGTTCATTTTCTTGTAACCTGAGGATATGATTTTTGTTTTCCATTTCCTGCGGGCATTCTATATAAAGTTCCATAGCATCTACTTCTTTTAGGTGGGCTTCTTTCTTTCATTGCAGGCTGTTTCTGGAGGCAGTAGAGCTGGAAGTTCTCATTTCTTCTGCCTTTAAGATCTTGTAGACTGGTGAGCAAGTTGTTGCTGGCATCCCTTATGAATGTTGTCTGATTACTGCCTTCTTTATCAGTTTTTTTTTTTGCCTTGCAACCTGAAGCTGGAAGAATGCCACTGATGCCATCTTCTTTGCTACTGCAACTGCTTTCTTAGCCTCTCTGTTTGCCAGGTAGTATTCCTTCTTACCCTGTTCCATTTTTTATACCTCCCACTTTTCCCTGCACTTGTACTTTCTCTTGATGTCTTCCTGGACTTTTGCATTCCACCACCAGCTTTCCTTTGGTACCTGGCTTAGCTGCTTATCTATCACACACTGCTCACGTGCTGTTTTGAGTCAGTGAATTTCTTCTTCAACTCTACATAATTTCTGTTCTTCCAGAGGTGCTAGAGCCCTGAGTAATTCTTTGAACTCATTTGCTTTCCTCTCCAGTTTACTTCCAGTTCTTCAGCCATGTCTCTGTTGACATTAGAGCCTGTTCTGACCACTGCTTACAGCTAATTGTGGCAACCAGTGGTTTATGCTGAGGGTAAATGTTTGTAGAGTTTATATGTTAATACTAAGCTAACTGCCCTTGTAGGCCATTTTGTGCCTATTCAACATCCCATCTGAGAATCAAACCTTGCACCTTGTGTTTGTAAGGTAAACACTTTAACCATTATGCCACCCTTACTGGGGATGACTTTGCAATCACTGAGTTTATCCCAGTGCCATTTCCTCACTAGCAGACGTCTACCTGAGTTGCATGTTGACCACTCCTGTATGTTATCATCTGACTGCTCTCTTGCTGGGCCATATGTTGACCAGCATAAAGACATAAGTCTAGAATGGCCTATCCCTCTTTATTCCTGTTGCCCACCCTTGTGAACCTAGGCCTGTTCAAATATGCACATTCAGGTCTCCTATTGTCAACACCATCTCATATTGTTTTGCTTTATCTAATAGTTCCTGCAACTGCTGTTTGAATTCACTATTTTCCTGGCTATCACAACTCTGATGTGAGTCATAGACTGACATTATGAATTCTGCCCTATCCTTACATTGGTGACTGATTGCCATGAGTCTGCTACTAATTCTGATGACATCCTTCATTGTCTTCTGAAGCCTCTCCCTCTCAACAATTTTCACACCATTTCTAGTCTGTGTAGTCAGGCTTTGCTGCAATGCCATTCCACACTATGTCCTGGATACACAGGCTGTCCTGCCTCCTCCTCAGAGACAACATGAAAACTTCATATAGGCATTGGCTAAAGACCAAAATCAAACCTTGTACCTTGTGCATGGGAGTCACAGACCTTAACCATTATGCGAACTGTGAAAGCAAACAAAAAGTCATAATTCAGCACAGTTTCTTTTTTATTCTGCTGAAACCTGTAGTCAGATGTGCTAAGCACTGAATGAAAATAAAAGTGCCTACAACCAGAAATAACACCTGAGTGTGGAAGAACGTTGAGCGAGGCAGACTGAGAAAGACAGATGTGTCTGTTTTGTTGTTTGTGTTTTGCTTCTTGCAGTACATGGACATTCACACAGAGTACGGCCAATCATCCTGAGTTGACATTTTTTTTTTTTTGAAAATCAGATAGTTCTGAATTTCAGTTCAGACTGGAGACAGAGATGTTCTCAGGTGCACAATATTTCATTCTAATGTTGACTCTGTCCTCCCATACCATTGCTCTAGTAATCATCTTATGTAATTTTGCTTGCCTACCTATAATGAAGTTAATAGAGGAGTTGGGATGAGGATGCCTCTTCATGAGGTTAATTGGCATGGGATGCTGTAGTATTCACTGCCAAGCTGCAGATACTTTCATCTTCCTTTGTTTAATAATTATTATTCTTCTGGACAGAATGCAAAAATAATGGAAGGAAGATAAAACAATCAGACAGTTTTTAAATGTTGCTCCTGTTCACTTAAAAATTAATACAATAGCAGGCTGCATCAGTATTTTCTAACAAACACAATTATGAAGCTTTAACATAAAGCTGGCATTATTCTGGCTTGGGCTGCTGTTGCATTCTGCTGAAGTGTTGCAGATACTTTCCAGTCTTTATTGAATCATTTTTCAGGACAAGTCCAAAAATACTGAGAGATTCACACACCCTAACTGGTTAAAATGGCACTATAGCAACTGTATAGGAAATAAATGAATTAAGTTAGGTTTGGGAACCTCTTGGTCCCCAGAAAGCATATGGATTTAGATGGTGTGAGGTGCATTTTAAGAGAATTTTTCAGCCTTTTGATCCAGTGATTTGCAAGAACAAAATTCATAAGGTAAGAAATTCAATCTTATGTATTTCTTGTATGTGTTGTCAAGGTCTTAATGTCCAAAGCTCACTAAATAATAGTTTACAATTAACTGAGAAGACAGATATTTATGAGGATACATAAATCTTATCTGTAAACAGTGCCTAATTTCTTATCCCCCTCTGCCCCCCCCCCCCAAATAAAAAGAGCTATGTTCTGTGTATTTCCCTGGTGTTAGATTGGGATGGAAGTGAAGGTACAAATGGCCCCAGCCATATACTGTGTCTCTTGCCATAGATACATACATATATACAACATGCCACTTCACCCATTTCCCCAAATATAGCCACCTTCATTTTTACTCTTTTAACACTAGGCTGGGTTGAAACTGAGAAAAACAAAATACAAGTAAAACACAATAAAGCATTTAAACCTAACCAGAGCTGAGGACTGTGAAATGACAAAATGGAAATGCTTCTCACTGCTCTACTGAGCACTTGTTTTCCCACTCTACTCAGCCAATCCCCAAAGACAGTCACTTATCATATGCCATGCTGATATCTGTGGTGGAAAGTGAAATAATTTTGGCCAAATTGTTGGTCTTAAGTACAATCCAACTCCCCTCACACACATACATGCATAAGCAAAAGCCATTGCCATACTAACTGAACGCTGATTTCAGCATATAGAATACATAGTGCAGCACTACTCCTGCCATGCCAGATCAGTGACTGTAACAGAAATCAAACAACAGCAAAGGTAACCCAGTTTTCTCCACAGATGAACTCTACACCCACTGATTACAGCCACTTTATTGACTGTGCACATGCCACATGTGTGAATGTGATTAAAAATAATAATGGACACAGTAACTCAAAATTAGTTTCACATAAACACACAGTAATGGCAGTAAGGTAGTCCTTCTCACTAAATACAAATGCAAACTAGCCCTGCAAATCCAGATTAGTAACCAACATCTTAATTCAGTTATTCCCTATACAGCTGTTACAGTCCAGTAGTTCATTTATGTCTAAATCACTTATCTGCATTTACATCAGCAAAGGATAAGAGTGTCAACTACTTTCATCTACTGATAGCTACCAGTGAGTCACTTAACACTTCAACATCTACTTGTGTTAAAAATGTCAGTCCTGTAATATATTTCAGATAAGATCCACACAAGCAATAGCCACACATTAAAGTATTTCAAGTTATTTCACACAGATCACATTAGTCATTAAAATGCCAGAATAATGAAAACAAACATCAGCAGTTAAGTCATCTTCCTTCACAAACAGCCATAGCAAGTATAGCTGTTTTATGTACATTTCTGATATTTATTTTTATTTATTTATTTGACATATGTTAACCAGATTAGTCCTTCTGAGCCAATTGCCCATTTTCAGTGGAGACCCAAGGAGAAAAGCTCCAGAATTACAAAAAGAAAAAGATAACATAGTAGGGGAATATACAAAACCCAAGAAAAACAAGGCAGCAATACAACATAAACAAAAATTACATATGCAGTAATCAGGTGAAAGAAATAACTGTAATAAAAATGAAAAAATAAAGTAATACAACTAGTACATGTAAGTATTGACAATATTGACATATCTTTCCCAAGTAGCATAATATAGTATTGTCAAGTGAGCAGATTAGTCATTTAATTATTAGATTTATACAGGTAGTGAAAAGGAAAAGATGAAAATGCAAATTATGCAGGATTTAGGCAAGGACAAGCTTTTGAGCTCAGAAAGTACTGCTTGACTTCAGTTTTAAAACAGCTGGAACTAGTGATGCTACGAATGTGAGGTGGTAGCCTATTCCACGCAAGGGACACAGTGTTTATAGAGGAGTTTACCATAAAATTTGTTGGGTTTATAGATATCAAGAAAAGGTGCTGATCAGAACTACGAAGAGACCAGGTTGTGGTATAATTGGATACTAAGGTAGAGAATGATGGTCAGGCCAGCAGTTTGTTGAGTAGGGAGTGTGTCAGCTGCAGCTGGGCAAGTAGTAAGAGCTGGGGGAATTCCAGCCATTGAAGCTATTTCAGGCAAGGCAATGATAGGATTTGTAAGGCAGGTTAAAGGTGAATCTGGCTATGTTATTGTAAGCTTGCTCTAGTTTGGAGAGAAGGTTTGACTGGAGGTGAGTTAGGATAGGGGAGGCATAGAGGGGGACATGGAAGAGGTAGGCTTGGGCAAGGGTGGGTTTGGAGCTGAGAGCAAGACATTTCTTATTCCTGTAGAGAAGACCCAGTTTCTGGTTAGTTTGTTTGATACAGTGTTGGATATGGATGTCAAATTTGAGTTGGTCATTGATTATTGGACCCAGTAGCTTAGTGTGAGGCTCAGCTTTGATGTGAGTGTTATCTACAAAAGAAATAGTAAATGTGGATTTAAGGTGGTGGAGAGTTTTGAGAGAAATAATAGGAGTACAGTTTTTTTGGAGTTGAGTATAAGTTGATGCTCTGTGAACCAGTTTTCCATTGATGAGAAGGAGTTTTGGGTGATAGAAAGAAGTTTGGAGATGTTATCAGCACAAGAGATAAGAGTAGAGTCATTGTCATACTGTATGAGGGAGGAGGTGTTGCAGGAGGAGTAAAGATGTTGAATAGGAGGGGTCCAAGGATTGAACCTTGAGGGACAGCAGTTTGGATATGTAGGAAATGGAAGCAAGCAGACTGCCATCTGACAGACTGGAGCCTATTTGATAGATAACTTGAAAACCATTGAATAGTAGAGAGGGAGATATTAAGGTCAGTAAACTTAGTAAGTAGCTTGGAATGGGAGACAGTATCAAAAGCTTTAGAGAAGTCATAAAAGAGGCAAGGCACGAGGAGTTTTTTTTCCCTGGCTTCAGCAACAGTATGAGTGAAGGACAGGACAGTGGACATGTTGTGGTGTGGCCTAAAGGCATGTTGAGTGGGGGTGGGGGGGTCAGAAGATTTTCATTAATAAGGTGAGTTAAAAGCTGAATGTGAATACATTTTTCAAGGAATTTGGATAGAGGAGATAGAATGGCAATGGGTCTGATATCTAGCTCCTATAAAACTAATAGTAACAGGTTTTGCGTTAGCATACATTTTCTAAGGGGTATAAAGTCTGAAACTGAAATGCCTCATTATTTAGTGAAATCAACCCTCAACCATTTGCCAGAAAAAAAAATCCAATCCCAAACTAGGGACAGTTAATAACATAGTTCTCAGTTTCTCTGCTCAAAAAGTAGGGCCAAAACCAAAATAATAATGAAGGGACAAAGTCATAACTCTTAAATATTTAACTAATTTGTTTAATAGTTAATAGAATAACAGGCTTTGAATCAATGTGAATTTTCTGAACAATAAAAAGTAAGAAACTCTAATGCCTTGGACTACTGAGCAAGTGTAATCTTCACTGATTTCCTAGAAATAAAATTACAAGGGACAGACCAAAGACATGAGGCAAATCTAGGGAAAATTGTGGGGTGTGAATATCCAGCTGCCTGGAAATTAAGAAGAGTGCATCATTTTGCTAGTAAGGTGTTGCTGCTTTAAGCATGATATCTAGAGTAATAAAGAGAGCAGTCAGAAAAGTGCCCCTGGCTGATTACAGGACTACACAACCACTGATGTGTGGGTTATGCCTGAGGCAAGCCATATAAAAATCATCTTCAGTTATTCTCGAGCACCGCTTCGTTAGAACAGGGATATCCACACAGAGTATTTGTAACATTGTTTCAGGGAATCTAGCAGGGCATTACACTTACAACATGCTCCCTTCACAGGCTGTTTTCTTCTCCACTGTGAGACTGAGTTTAGAATTGGAATGATATGTATTACTATACAATCATAGGTTTGTGGGCCATTTTAAGCCTAACCAATTTCCTGTTTTCTGTTCAAAATTACCTATCCCATTTGGTTATAGATTGGTCTAACCCATCCCATGGTTGACAATTATATAGTACCCCAATAAGAACAACTGGGATTATAGCACAGATAATTTATGGGGACCAGTACATGGGATAAAGCATTTAGGGACTGCATCTGTTCATTAGTAGTTCAGGGGACAGTGCTGGGGTAAATTTTCTTTTTCACATCCATAAATCTAAGTTGTGCTTGAAAATGGACAGGGATGAACTTTGTTTAATATGGATGCAGAGCCTGTTCCATAGCAGCAGCATCCTCAGTGAAATATACCTGTCCCTCCAAACTGTTCTGTTGATGTTGCACAAGAGGTTTGGATCCCTAGGCCAAGCATTTCTGATGACATTTGACTTGCTGATATGCAATAAATCCATTATCAATGAGAAGAAGGATGTCTTGTATTCCAGATGGAGGTCATTTCTTGGTAGTCTGTAGGATACAGAGTATAGTGACAGGGCTTTGAGTCGGTCCATTTAGGTTAGGTTGTTTAGGCCTTGTATCCTTTTATTAAGGTATCTCTGTGGACATTCCAGTTGTTGCATGTGCCTGCATGGATGCATACCAAAGGGGACATTATATTCAATGATTGGCCTAATGATGGTTGAGTAAGGGGGAGAATGACATATCTAGATCTAGCCACAACCCCTTTGTTTATAAGATGTGCAATACAGAAGGACTCACATACAACAATAGACATATGTTGGTCAAAATTTAGGTCACTGTCCACATAAATTCCCAAATCCCAAACAACTGGGAAAACTTTTAGGGACATATTGTCATTGCACTATTTCCTTGAAGTAGATGACTTCCCAAGGATATAACATCTCTGTGCTATTTTTATTTTGAAGTCATTCTACTCTATTGTTTAAAACTTATCTATCACAAGATTATGTGCAAAAGGACTGGACCTGTGAGCCTGCAGAATCCTGAAACATACACAAGGATGGCAATAAGCCACATAGAATACATTGTCTGGTACCCAAAAATGAGTGGAATGAAACAGCTACCTAAATTAGTACTATACTATGATGCATTCTGAAACAGTAACATTAGAAAAGAAGACAAAAAGAAAATAGAAGAACAAGGAAGAGATGTAGAGCACTTTTTCACACAGACAGGGCTTGTGATAGGATAAGAAAGAGATGCCCTGATAAATTCCCTAAAGTACCTATATGCAACTAAAAGGACATCTAACTGCACCCCTTCTGATAACTTCCCCGTCACAGCTCAACCTTCCTTTTCTATAATATGGAACACTACCTTTCATAATGAGCACACTAATGGGGAAAAGGTTGAAAACATACCAATCACTTCATGTAGGAATCTTTATAGCAGGTGTAAAATGCGTTATCTTTCAAAAATGTTATTTAAATGAATTAATATGAATAATTATTAAATATGGACAGTTGTTATAAAAAAATCGTAATAAATGTGTGACTGACATTTTCAATGTGGAATAGCGAAGATCATAGAATTGTAGCTCTCAACTTACCTACTCCAAATGTGCAAATGTACTTTTCCGAAAGTGGAACAAATGGACAAAATGTGGTGTATTTATTAAACATGAGAAACTTTACTGAGGAATCTCACTCCCACAGCATGGTTAATAGCTGTTTCATCATACTCATAAAAAGTTATAGGACTCAATATTATTTACAATGCATACTTTGTTAAAGAAATTCTTAACACCCTTTCAAACTTCCTGATTCATTACACAATAATCAGGGACAATGATAAAAATTACAAAATGAGACAAAAGTCCAAAATTGGGGAAAATTGTTAAATATTACTCTAATCCACTTAAAAATAATACAAGAAACAGGTTTTGCATCAATATGCATTATCTGAATTAAAAAGTATGAAACTCCTAATGTCAGTTATTATTAACTGACTGTAATCCTCCATCCTTTACCAGAAAAATCAAACAATTTAAGACAGATATGGCAGAAATATGTGACAAACAGGGACTTTCTGAAAAATGAATGACAGTTAACAGGTATGACCCCTTCAGTGTGAAACGCTGAACGTTTAAGACTTAAAATAAAGAGCGTTCCTCATACAGAGGTGTTGACTTGAAAAGGGGAACGTTACTTTAGGTACAGACCAAGTTCGTAAGTATGGTCTCCATTCTGTTACCTTTCTTGTGCATTCCACATTCTACATTCTAACTTACTGTGGCCATAAGGTTAATAATTCACTTATTATTAGCAAAAAAAGTGAAACAATAGTCAGAAATCCAGGTCTGGTTACTAACTTCTCTCAACACAGAGCTTTCTTTTTCTACAGCTGCTTTCACATGGTTCCGTATCACTGGTTGCATGAAAAAAAAATTAAAATGTAAGCAGTTAAAAATAAGTGCACCGATTGGCATTTCATGTGTATAGCTACTCATATTGTACCTCCTTTTTTTCTTAACAATAAAAGGAATAAATCACAACACTGATATACTGCTGTCCACTTGCAATGATTGCTCTCAGTTGAATCAGGTAGCAGACACTTGTAAATGTACTGACAGTGCTACAGTACAGTACATGTGCATATGACAAAATAAAGATGATTTAATTCTTGTATTGTGGACAGCTTGATGGGCCTCCTGAAGGCATGGGCCCTTGGTAGCTGCCTGGAACACCCTTATTATAATCTGCGACTGCTTCTGGGCAAATACAAAAATAATAGGAGGGGACAAAACAATCAGGCACAGTTTTTAAATATAGCTTTAATTCATTTAAAAAAGTTAATATAACAGCAGATTGCATCAATGTTTATTTTCTGAACAATAGGAAATATGAAACTATTCACACCTCTGTAATTATGGATTGCAGTCATCAGTAATTTCCCAGAAATTCAAACATTTTGTGAGAGGAGGACATGGCAAAAATATAAGACAAATTCAGGGATAGCTGAGCTGTATGAATGACTGTGTGTATATTTGCAATGTAAATATATTACAAGGATTACCTTTCTCATATTTGCAGCTTCCTTTGTTACACCGAGTGAGGCAAATGCCTACAGCTTTTTAATGAATACTGGGTTAGGATATGAAACATAACTGTACTTTTAACATACACATCTTCTTTCATTCTCTTCTATTAGTTATTTAGCATGAATTAGTTTAAGAGAAAGAGTTATATCTAAATTTATTAGTGTTAAAAAGAAAAAAAAACATGCAGTTTAGCTCATCAGTTGCTTCATTTGCCTTGACGTATGACCGTCACATCTCATGCTTATAGAAACCTTGGCCTTGCTCCGTAGATTATAACTCTACAGGAGTCACAAATAACATTTAATGAAAAAGTGCAACAGACACGTGCAATATGCAAGTGCCTGGGGCTGAAAAAAATATTTTTTTACCATGCTGGTTGCCAGAAGGCAAAATGTAGTATGGGATATCTGAAGCAGTGAGATGACTGAAAGTCTGCATATGAACTTGGAGAATGAAAATGAACATAGGGAAAAGGTGAGACTACATAGAAGTAGAAGTTGAGTATGTGAAGAAGGGCACATGGGACTCTAGAATATAAAAAGATGAAGTGAAAGAGGTGACAAGTATCATAGAGAAATGTAAGACATTTAAGAACCAGAAGGAAGAAATTACAAAATGGAAGTAACTCGAGTGTCATGATGCTCTGGATGTTGAGTTAGCAAGTAAAAGAAACTGCATGTGAATGAAATTTTTGACTTCATATCATTTGTAGGGACTTTAATTTTGTCACCAGGTTGCCTCTTTACATTAATTCAACCCTTTGGGACTCTGAGTGGCTAGTGTTATTTTTCTATTTTAGCAGCCCATTTTTTTTTCTTAATATTCATTCCAGTTCCATAGCGCACTCCAGTACTGACTGATACTGTTGTCCAACATTCCTTTTTAAGAGATTTGCAAAACAGGTCTGCTCACTGACTCCTTCTGTTTTTGAGAATAGTTTTCTCAAAAGTAATCACGCTGCCACAATTCAGATTTCATAGGCAATGTATTCTCTGAATAATTAATTGGAATGTCTTACTCACCTCATAGTAGTTTTCAGAGACCAAAATAAATCCATTGTTGTCTATCAAGTAGCAATTTATGTTCTAGGATGAAAAAAAAAGATATTTGTTTAGAATATGAAGTAATATTTAAAAATCAGTACAGACAGTTATCTTGTAAACAGCATTCTAAGAATCGGTGTCAATAAATTCAGTATCTAAGCAGGTAGCACTTTTGTTTGCTAAAACTGTTAGAATGACACAATTATATGTAAATACATATGCACAATAACAAAATCACAGCCACCAAATACTGCATGAGGTAGTTTTAACGTGCTTAAGGAAGAATTTATTTTCTTTGAACATAGTATATGAAAGCCACTGAAACGGTTAGTGTTGAAAATCTAACTTTTTATCTTTCTGTTTTTGTAATATTGCTCATAGTGACAACAGTGGCAATGAGAAATGGAAAGCCTAGCAACTTTGAACATTTTCCAGTATGGCAAAATAATACACATTTGGATGTCCTAATTTTAATCACTGCACTGCCCACTTTTCACATGCATTGTAGCAACATATGGCTTTAGATTACAAAATATAAATTAAAAGGATGCATGGTATTTATCCCATATCTATGTAACTGTTAACCAGTATGGTTATTATATCACGGTCCAAAATGACACTCCATTCAGGCTAGTAGGCAACCAATGACACATCTTATGGATGCACAGGATAACCAAGATTGCTGCTAAGCTAAGTTACTTCATCCTTGTGCAGTCTCCATCTAAGCAACCACGTAAGATGAATTCCTAGGTAATCCACAGCCATAAATTCAATGCTAATAAATGAATTAACATCCCAGCCCTTCCTGCTTCTGTAGGAATATGTGATGTTGTTTAGGTAGTAGTGGTAGTCAGTGGTTAGCTGTCTGCCTTGCAGTTTAAGGCTCAGGAGTTTAGTCCTGACCTCTAGTGACTGTCTGCATTTAATGAGCATGTTCTTATGACTAAATATATTTTGTCTTGACAATTCAGTTGTTTCCATTTGTTTAATATGCTGTTTAATTGACTAGAGTAAATTCTTTATATAG